>NC_029772.3:38027883-38028443 GCF_000817695.3 Arachis duranensis | reverse complement strand
TCTGTCACCATGGAGAGGAAGCATGAAGAGCTTCTCTCAAAACAGAGCCAAACAGAGCCCCCACAGTCAAACTCTAAGTTTGGTGTTGGGAGGGCACAACCAACTTCTAAGTTTGGTATTGAACGCCCACATTCAAACTCTAAGTTTGGTGTTGGGAGGTTCTAACATTGCTCTGAGTATCTTTGAGGCTCCATGAGAGCCCACTGTCAAGCTACTGACCTTAAAGAAGCGCTTGTTGGGAGGCAACCCAATGTTATATTTTATCTATTTTCCTTTGTTATTTTATGTTTTCTGTAGGTTGATGATCATGAGAAGTTACAAAATCAATTGAAAAAGCAAAAACAGAAAGAAAAACAGCACACCCTGGAGGAAGATCCTGCTGGCGTTTAAACGCCAGTGAGGCTAGCTGTTGGGCGTTTAACGCCCAGTCTCGTGGCATTTAACGCCCAGTCTGGCACCATTCTGGGCGTTAAACGCCAGAAAGGGGCACCAGACTGGCGTTAAACGCCAGGAAAGGGCAAGAAGTTGGCGTTAAACGCCAGAAATGGGCACCAGCCCGG
>NC_029772.3:38027693-38027859 GCF_000817695.3 Arachis duranensis | reverse complement strand
CAAAGAGCAATTTTGCTCGCCACTTGGTGCAGGGATGACTTTTCCTTGACACCTCAAGATCTGTGGAACCCACATGATCCCCACGTACCCCACCACTCTCTCTCTTCTTCACCCATTCACTAATCACCTCAACACCTCTTCCCCAAAAACCCTTCACCTATCAAAT
>NC_029772.3:38026583-38027560 GCF_000817695.3 Arachis duranensis | reverse complement strand
TTTAAGTTTGGTGTGGTAAAAGCATTGCTTTTTGTTTTTCCATAACCATTTATGGCATCCAAGGCCGGAGAAACCTCTAGAAAGAGGAAAGGAAAGGTAAAAGCTTCCACCTCCGAGTCATGGTAGATGGAGAGATTCATCTCAAGGGTGCATCAAGACCACTTCTATGAAGTTGTGGCCATGATGAAGGTGATCCCCGAGGTCCCTTTCAAACTCAAAAAGAGTGAATATCCAGAGATCCGACATGAGATCTGAAGGAGAGGTTGGGAAGTTCCTACCAACCCCATTCAACAAGTCGAAATCTTAATGGTTCAAGAGTTCTATGCCAATGCATGGATCACCAAGAACCATGATCAAAGTGTGAACCCAGATCCAAAGAATTATCTTACTATGGTTTGGGGGAAATACTTGGATTTTAGTCCGGAAAATGTAAGGTTGGCATTCAACTTGCCCATGATGCAAGGAGATGAACATCCTTACACTAGAAGGGTCAACTTTGATCAAAGGTTGGACCAAGTCCTCACAGTCATTTGTGAAGAGGGCACCCAATGGAAGAGTAATTCAAGAGGAAAGCCGGTTCAACTGAGAAGGCATGACCTCAAGCCTGTGGCTAGGGGATGGTTGGAGTTTATCCAACGCTCAATCATTCCCACTAGCAACCGGTCCGAGGTTACTATAGACCGGGCTATCATGATTCATAGCATCATGATTGGAGAAGAAATAGAAGTTCATGAGGTTATATCCTAAGAACTTTATAAGGTGGCAGATAAGTCCTCTACCTTGGCAAGGTTAGCCTTTCCTCATCTCATTTGTCACCTCTATTATTCAGTTGGAGTTGACATAGAGAGAGACATCCCCATTGATGAGGACAAGCCCATCACTAAGAAGAGGATGGAGCAAACAAGAGACCCCTCTCATCATCAAATCCCTGAGATGCCTCAAGGGATGCACTTTCCTCCACAAAACTATTGGGAGCA
>NC_029772.3:38025586-38026127 GCF_000817695.3 Arachis duranensis | reverse complement strand
GGTACTTGAAAGAATGATGAAAAAGGAGACATGTTACTGAGGATCTGAAAAATCATAAAAATGATTCTTGAAGCAAGAAAAAAAGCAGTGAATACAAAAAAAAGGGAGAAAATGTCGAAAAAAAAGAAGAAGAAAGAAAAAGAAAACGAAAAAAAAGAGAGAAGAAAGAAAAAGAAAGAAATGAAGTTGTGATCCAAGGCAAAAAGAGTGTGCTTAAGAACCCTGGACACCTCTAGTTGGGGACTCTAGCAAAGCTGAGTCACAATCTGAAAATGTTCACCCAATTATGTGTCTGTGGCATGTATGTATCCGGTGGTAATACTGGAAGACAAAGTGCTTTGGGCCACGGCCAAGACTCATAAAATAGCTATGTTCAAGAATCATTATACTTAACTAGGAGAATCAATAACACTATCTGAGTTCTGAGTTCCTAAAGAAGCCAATCATTCTGAATTTCAAAGGATAGAGTGAGATGCCAAAACTGTTCAGAGGCAAAAAGCTAAAAGCCCCGCTCATCTAATTAATACTGATCTTCATAGAT
>NC_029772.3:38024977-38025507 GCF_000817695.3 Arachis duranensis | reverse complement strand
CAAGCAACAATTTAAGTTTGGTGTTGTGATGCGCGGATAATTTGTATGCTTTTTGGCATTGTTTTTAGTATGTTTTTAGTATGATCTAGTTAGTTTTTAGTATATTTTTATTAGTTTTTAGTTAAAATTCACTTTTCTGGACTTTACTATGAGTTTGTGTGTTTTTCTGTGATTTCAGGTATTTTCTGGCTGAAATTGAGAGACTTGATCAAAAATGTGATTCAGAGACTAAAAAGGACTGCAGATGCTTTTGGATTCTGACCTCCCTGCACTCGAAGTGGATTTTCTGGAGATACAGAGGCCCAATTGGCGCGCTCTCAACGGCGTTGGAAAGTAGACATCCTGGGCTTTCCAGCAATATATGATAGTCCATACTTTGCCCAAGATTTGATGGCCCAAATCGGCGTTCAAAGTCACCATCAGAATTCCCAGTGTTAAACGCCGGAACTGGCACAAGGATGGGAGTTAAACGCCCAAACTGGCATAAAAGCTGGCGTTTAACTCCAAGAAGAGTCTCTACACGAAAATGC
>NC_029772.3:37916032-38024560 GCF_000817695.3 Arachis duranensis | reverse complement strand
AAGGAGTAAGAAGGATTGGATGAAGACAGTAGGAAAGCAGAGAGACGGAAGGAACACAGCATCTCCATACGCTTATCTGAAATTTCCACCAATGAATTGCATAAGTATCTCTATCTTTATCTTTATGTTTTATTCATCATTCATAACCATTTGAGTTTGCCTGACTAAGATTTACAAGGTGACCATAGCTTGGTTCATACCAACAATCTCTGTGGGATCGACCCTTACTCGCGTAAGGTTTATTACTTGGACGACCCAGTACACTTGCTGGTTAGTTGTGCGAAGTTGTGTTTATGCCATGGTATTGAACACCAAGTTTTTGGATTCATCACCGGGGATTAGTTGAGTTGTGAAAAGTATTGATCACAATTTCGTGCACCAGGCGCCACGCTTGCAGAATTGATGGAAGAGAAGTATAGACTATTATACATTGTTGGAAAGCTCTAGAAGTTAGCTTTCTAACGCCACTGGAATAACGTCAATTGTATCTATGTATCTAGAGTTATTTAGGTTAGAGTGTAGAGAGGTCAGGGTTGACAGCATCATTCACTTTCTTCTCTTTTTCTACAGAAACTCGATCAAATCCATCCAAATGCTACCTGAATTAAACAGAATTGCACACGACTCAAAGTAGCATCCATAGTAACTAAAAGTAAATTAATTATTGATTAAACTCAACAATTTGAATGCAAATTCACTAGGAAAATAAAATGCTCACGCATCACAACACCAAACTTGGATTGTTGCTTGTCCTCAAGCAACCAAAACTAATACATGTTTAAGATGTGAATTTACATAAGAAGTGAGAGTTTAATTAGGCTCATGTCTCCTCTTGAAGTGGGGTTTACCTACTGCAATACTGAATAGTTTTGGCATCTCACTCTCTTTTGAATCAGAGGAATGTCACTGTCATTCAGAGTTAGAATCCGGATACTGTTATGAATTCTCTAATCTTTTATACTTTAGTTTAATCCTTGAATACAACAAATTTTCTTTTATTCTCTTTTCTTTGGTGCTTTGCACCTTGAGCCTAGCCGTGACTTTAAATATTTTGTCTCAAGCTTCACTTGATACAAAAACACTACAAGCACTTAACTGGAGAACTCTCTTTAAGTTCTGATTTTTCTTTCAGCTACTCCCAGATAGTAGTGCTCAAAGCCTTTGGTATACTCTGTTAATTGCATTTGATCTTGACTCTTAGTATTTTGTCTCAAGGCTTACTTGAGACATTCACACCACAAGCATATGACTAGGAAAACAACTCTTTGAACTTTTAATCATGTCTGACCTCCCTAGTCATTGATGCTCAAAGCCTTGGCCCTTGCTTTTTATTTTTTTTCTGTTTCTTTTGCTTCAAGGATTAAGCTTTCACTAACTTTAGAGAATTCATAATAGTTCTCTAAATTCCTGTTCCTTATACATCAACATTCTTTGATTCAAATTCAAATATGCACAGTTCATGTCATGCATTCAGAATCACAAAAAATACCACCACATTCAAGTAAATAAGACTACTCTTTGTTATAAACTCTATCTCTCATGCAATACATCTTTTTCTTCTTCCTTTTCTTTTGAATTCAAGATTAGTAAGTAATACATGAGACACTTTTTAGAACTAAAAGCAAATAATAGAGTAAAAAAAAACTAGCAAATTAAACTAGAGCCTAGAAATTGAAATAACAAAGGATCATGTAATAACTAAGGCAAAACAGCAGAAAACAGGAACATAACATAGTAATGGCAAAATAATATAGGAAGTGAAAGGAACTAAGCCACCTCAATCTCCATGGTGGGGATCTCTATTCTCGGGCTGTGATCCATATGGTCCTCTCAGGCGGCTATAATCCTGTCTCAGCTGAGAAATCTCCTGACACTGAGAGTCCTGAGCAGCTATCATCTGATCAAGGGTGGTGGTGAGATACTCCCAACGGTTGTTCTGTGTCACCCTCATCTCCTCAATAGATGTAGTATACTACTGCCAGTGGCTATCATGCGTGATCTTCAGCTGCTCAATGGAGGATGTGAGTTGCTGCCAGTATTTTTGGGGTGGAAAGTAATGTCCCTGAGGCAGTGGTGGCTGATCCTGCTAAGCTTCCTCCTCAACCTGCTCTTCTCAGTGGGTCCTATGCTATTCCTTGTGAGCCTCCATGGACTTCTTAGTGATTGGTCTCTCGATAGTAAATCAGACGTGGGAACCCAAGTCTAGCCTTCTTGAGGGGGTTGGAGGCAATGTTGTATATTTGCTCTGGAATAATATCCTCCACCATTTCTCCTTTCATGATATTGTAAATCATGATAGTCCGGTCCACAATGCATTCGGACCGGTTGCTAGTAGGCATGATAGACCGTCAGATAAAGTCTAACTATCCTCTAGCTAATGGAGTGAGCTCAGTGCTCTTTAAGTAGTTTGGCTTTCCTTCTGCACCTATCCTCCATTGAAAACCCGGGATGCATATTTTTTCAATAACTAGCTCTAGTTCTTGGTCTCTATGCATCCTCTCACTGTAACATGCAGACATATGATCTAGACCTGGCAGATGGAGAGCTTGGCAGATGTCTCTTGGGCCAAAATTAATGACATTGCCTCTCACATAACTCTAATAATTCTTTTCATTGACTCCCTCAAGGTCCTTGTATGTGACCCAGAGGTTTCCATAAAACTCTTGGACCATTAATTGTCCAACCTCTATGTGTGGGTTGCACAAAAAATTCCACCCTCTTTTCTCAATTTCAAATCAAATTTCCAGATATTCATCCAGTTTTAGTGCAAATCTCACTTCTGGAGTCATTGCCCTCTTGCAAGTATGATGAGATCTGAACCTGTGTGTATCATGAGAATTGGTGGCCAGTTCTTTACCTTTCCTTTTCTTTGAAGGTGTACTAGTTTTGGGTGCCATTACAGAAAATAGAGAAAACAAACAAGCAAAGAGACAATACTAAACTTAAAACTTTTATTTGTCCCCGAGAAAATTAGAGAAATACAAACGGGAAGAAAGTGAGAGCGAAATAAGAAAGTGAAAAAGAAAAGCAGAAAATAAAAATTAATGCGAAAAACTTTTTTTTTGAAACTGAATGAAAACAAAAAGGTAGAAGAAGGGAATTTGGGAGGATGAGAATGGGGTTAGGAAAGGTGTTGGCATGAAGGGAGGGATATGGTGGTTGTTGGTTGAGAGGGGAATGTGGTTTAAGGGGAGGGTTGATGGTTGTTTTGGTGGTTGAAAGAAGGTGAAGGGAATGGGGAGTTGGTTTGTTCTTCGAAGAGAATGAAGGAGAGGGTGAAGTATGAGGAGTTGTGGGATGAAGCTGGGTGGAGGGGGTTTATATAGAAGGGTTTAGAGGAGGGGTTTCGGTGAGGTTTGGTCACAGTTTAGTCTTGGGAAGGGGAGTGGTTCACGGGTTTGTGTTGGGGCAAGGAGAGGGAGTCACGAGCTGTTCTTGGGGAAGGTTGTGTTTTGATTCGAATGGTTTTGATGGGAGTGGGGATTTGCTGAACAAATGATAAGGGAATTGTTGAATCAATTAAGGGGATTTGGTTGGGATTTGCCTAGAAATCAAAGCTGGCGTCTAACTTGGATTAAGGGGTGCCTAACTTGGAGCACAAGTATGGCATGGTGCCTAACTTTCTTTGAACGGCGCCTAACTTGGATTGAAGAACTCCACCCGGTGCCTAACTCGAGGATTATGGCACCTAACTTCATCATTGGCTTAACCCTAAGGTGCCTAACTTCAACTCAATGGCGCCTAACTTGATGCTTCCTTCACACCCCTGCGCCTAACTTCATATGTCGCAATCCTCATGGAGCCTAACTTCAGGTCCAACTGCGCCTAACTTGGGATGGCCCGAATTGAATGGAACTTTTCTACTTAGTTTGGCGCCTAACTTGGGATGCCTGATGCCTAACTTCAGCCTTCCCGAATGTTATGCAGACTCAATGCTTTATGTGGCGCCTAACTTGAGAAACTTTAAGTTAGGCGCCACCCCCTCCCGAGAGTAACTCCAATCTTGGCATGAATATGGCGCCTAACTTGGTGCGAAATTTATAACCTACAAACTAACCGGCAAGTGCACCGGGTTGTACCAAATAATACCTCAGGTGAGTGAGGGTTGATCCCATGAGGATTGATGGGCTAAGCAACAATGGTTAAGTGATTTACTTAGTTAGACAAATAGAAAAGAGTGTTGAGAGTTCAAATACATTAAACAGTAATTCAGAGAATTAGAAAACAAGCAGTAAGGAGGTGAAATATATATGGAGAAAACAATTAAGACTTCGGAGATATCTATCTTTCGGATTGACTTTTCTAACTAACTATTTTAATCATGCAATATTCAATTCATGACAAACTATATGTGGCTAAACCCTAATTCCTTAGACCTTTTTAGCCTCCTCTAACCTTCATCAACCGCCAATTCTTTGGTCACTTGATTCCAATTAGAGGGTGAAGTTCAATTCTAGTTTATATGCCACAGAAACCCTAATTACCCAAATATAAGAGGATTATATGTCACGTATCCTGTTAAGTCTAGATAATTAGAAATTTAGGAGAAATTATTTTCAAGCTATTGTTTAAGTAAAGAGCTTTTCCAAGTTATACAAGAACTCAATTAGAACCAAGGTCATACTTCCGTTCCATCCAGATTCATAAGATAAAGAACGAAAACAATTCTTGATATAGAAATCAGTACATGAATTAAAATACAAAAATAATAGTATCAATCTATACAATAGATAGAGCTTCTAACCTTAACAGTGGAGGTTTAGTTGCTCATGGTTCAGAGAGAAAACTAGAATTATGTAAAAACTGTAAATTGCGGAATGAGATAAGAGAGAAGAAAAGAGCCCGAATGGCTGATTCTTTTCCCTTTTATCCTAATTAATGTAAAATATATTTTCAAAAACTAAATAATATCTTTTCCTATTTTTAAACGAAATAAAGTTTAATCAGAAAATCAATTAACATCTTATGCAAGCCTTGAGGAACGAATGGGGACCACTTGGTTCATTAATATTGGCGCCTAACTTAGCAAGGATCAGTGCCTAACTTGGAGGAGGCAGTAGAGAGTGGCGTGAAGTGCTTGAGTTGGCGCCTAACTTTGGTTTGGTGTGGCACCTAACTCCAAGGTTGTCGAATCCAATTAGTGTATTTTGTTGTGCTTGGCACCTAACTTGAGATTTCTCAAGTTAGGAACCACCTTGGTAGACTTCTCTTCAAGCATTCCTTGTATTGGCACCTAACTTGGTAAAACCCAAGTTAGGCGTCAACCATGCAACCTTGGATTAATGGATTTAGTTGATCTTGGCGCCTAACTTGAGAAACCTCAAGTTAGGTGCCAGCCTTGCAGAATTGATGGAAAAGAAGAATGGACTATTATACATCGTTGAAAAGTTCTGGAAGTTAGCTCTCCAACGCCACTGCAATCACGTCAATTGGACCTCTGTAGTTTGAGTTATTCAGATTAGAGTGCAAAGAGGTAAGGGTTAGCAGCATCATTCGCTTTCTTTTCTTTTTCTACAGAAACTCCATCAAATCCATCCAAATGCTATCTGAAATAAACAGAACTATACACAACTCAAAGTAGCATCCATAGTGGCTAAAAGATAATTAATTCTTGATTAAACTCAATAATTTGAATGCAAATTTACTAGGAAAAGATAGGAAAGATGCTCACGCATCAACCTTCACAATCTTGCTTCCATAGGAAGGTTCCTTTGTGGCTCAAGAAAGACTTATCGCTCTCCCGTAATCACCGAGATAGGACCAAGTCAACGATTTTGGCATGGTTCCACGAGCTCTGTGCAATTCCACGGGATTCGTGCATTTCCACCTTCCCTCCTACGTAAGCATACACGCCATCTTCGTATATCTTGTCACCATAATCAGAACGTTGATCACCATAGTCAAACCAGTTAAAACTTCATTGTCGATTACCATACAAATCGGAATGGTTACTATGGTTAAAGATGTTGTACCCGTCATCAAAGAAAGCACCAAAGTGATCAAACTTGGCGAGACTGTTATCATAGGGTGGATCGTATGAGGAGGGAAAAGAAAAAAACTTCACCAATAATTACAGAAGCAAGGTGGTTTGACTCCTCTCCCCATCGTGCTGCCCAGATGGGTTCTTTCTTGTTTTGCTAGGCACCGCTAAAATTAAGAAAGTGAATTGGAGTTGGTTTCAGTGGGGTTTGAGGAGAGGGAAAGTGAGGATGATGGTAGCAGTAGTAAAGAGGAGGTTAATTTAGAATATTTGGGTAGTTTTTTAGGGTTTGGATAGTTTTGTCATATGGAGCCAATCTTTTATGGGTACAACTTCAATTTCATTATTTTGTGGATACATTTATCAGCTTTTAGAACTTTCTTGGATACAAATGTTAGTTATTTTTTCATATTTTATAGCTTTATTCTAGAAAAATTTGGCCCACTTTTAGGTTAATTAGTTATGGTCTATTTAAGTAAATTTGTAAGACATTTTATGCTATTTTTATGTATAAATTTTTTGGGTGTTTTTATGCATGTTTTTCTATGTGTATTCAAGTGAGGTGAGTGATTTACTTTACTTACTGCATGAAGAAATTGAATGATCCAGCTTAAAGTAACTCATAGTGTTATTCTTTTAATTTCGTCCCTTTGATCTAGGTTGTCAAGGACAGGTCTTTAAAAGTCTGGAAAAATTTTTTTTTTCGGTAACCTAGGTTGCTAAGAATATGTTTCTTAGAGGTCTAATAGAAAAAGCAACTATCCACAATCCTTTTTATAATTTATCTTTATGTTTTCATTTATGTTGTGTCTTTTGTTCTGGGTATTTTTTTCCTTATCAGCTAGTGGTATAAGCGAGTACAAGTAACCCGATTACCCGAACAAATCCGATCCGACCCGATTACCATGGATACCATATCTAATGATTAATCGGGTTTTTCCAGATTATACTTGGCCTTAATTGATCTAGGTATTGGTTTTAGAGTCGTAGAATCCAACCCAACCCGCTTATCCAATATATTGCATTAAAAAAATATAGTATATATAAATATTTTTAGCCACATAATTACATAACCCTAATATAGGCCACAGCTACCATTTCACTTTCTTAACCCTAAACCTAGCAAAGTTAACCCCAATTCCCAATCTTTACAATGGCACCCAGCTCCATTCCCTAGCCCTACTATCTTTGTTGGCCCTTAACTGTTCACCCTATTATCTTCACTCAAGAGTCATAGTCACGGTCCTGTGCTACTGTCACGGTGAAAATTTGTTGCTCCACCATCATCTTCTTTGCCTCTCCACCTTAACTCCTTTTTGCTCGTGCTCATCTTTGGCACTAGTACGCAGCTCCTCTGCATTGCATCTGTCGTGTCTCCGGTGCTCCTCTTCAACTTGCTGCCTCTACATCTGGGTTTTCTTTGGCGTTCCTTTGCACAGGGTCTCTACCTTCTGATGGTCCTTTGTACTACGCCTCCACCACTCCTCGGCTACTTTGTGTCTTCTCTGGCACTTCATCTACTGGCCGCCATTTCATTGTATGCTTCACTACTACTTTAGTGTTTGGTCATCAGCTTCATCACTTCTGCCTCCTCTAGTGTCCTTTGATGAGCAAAAATTGAAGCTCACGGATATCGACAGGTGCATAGATCACACAAGTAATACCATAGCGAGTGGATATCATTCTCACGAGGATTAAAAGATTAAGCAATCAAAGATAGATTAAATACCTAATTAGAATAATAAAACCTGATTGATGATCGAAGGGGGCAAGATAGTATCTTGCTGAGAGCCTTGAAAGTCTTGAATGTTAAATGTTTGGATGCCACAAACAGTGAGCTTGAATGATGAATTGAGAGAAGAATGTGATGATGAGAGTAGAGGGCTTTAGAGAGCTTATGCTCTTAGGAAAACCAATCTTGTTTATTTATCTCGATGTTTGCAAAGATCTTGCATGACAAAACTTTTAGTAACTGATTTCCAATTTCTTGGCTCCTCCGTTTCTCTAGAATTAATTAGGTGTCACTTTAATTAATCAAGAGATTAAGTACAAAAACTAATTTTAAATTCAAATACGATTTAAAAGTGATCTTTAGGTTAAATTATATGCCACGCATTCAAGCTAGTCCTGTCCAGTTAAATGGATTTTTTTTCTTAAATAAAATAAAAAATTAATAATTTTTCAAACAAGATATTTCAGCTTTATTTTTAGGAATACAATTTTTTTTGGTAATTAGGGCAAGATCGCCGTACCCCTCTATAATTTATATAGAGTTCGTCGAACCCACTCCCCCCGAACTCTATGCTGAGTTCGGCGCACTATATATACCAATGGGACCATTTGCCTTTGTCCCTTTTTTTTCCAATCTCTCTTCCAAATTGACTTTGTTCCTTCTTTCTTTGTGTCTTTTCGATTCCCATGAAGTTCATTTTAGACGAAATTCTCAGTTCCAGGTCAGTAAATAATGTGTTAGTTAGTGTTAATTTTTTTTAGCTTACTTAGAGTAATTTTTTTAGCTTAGTTAGAGTTACTGTTTACATGTTGAATAAAATTATTACTTATAGGTTGCATGTTAGTTAGGGTTACTTATTTACTGTTTACATGTTTTTTAGACTTATTGTTTTTATTTTAGTTAAATTTTTTATGTTATTGTTTTTAAGCATAGTTGTTGTTTATTGTCTATAACATGTTGATTAGTATAACAAAGTAAATTGTTAGTTAGTTTAGTCAGAATAATCAATTTAAGTGTGAATCAGAAGGTAGTTACTGGAATAATTAATTTGTTATTTATTGATTAATTAGTTGGTTGATGGCATCAGTTAGCTGGGGTAGAAGTAGAATTACTAAGTTTATAAGCTGATTTGGATTTACATATTTTTTTAATAATTTAGTTATTGTAAAAGGAATTGAGTTCAATGCGTGTGATTTCATTTTACAAGATTGTGTTTAGATGGAGCAACAGTTATTGGGTTATTTGGGTGAGATGTACAGATTGGATCACGTAGAGCACATTGCTGGCAGGCTTGATCAAGTGGTACACTTTTTTGACTAGTTTTTTATTTTATTGTAAGTAATAAGCATTGAACTTGTTATTTTTGATGTGTTCACCGTCCCCATTTTTTTTCGTTTAGTAGGCACCTCAGATCTTGTGCACCAGGCGAAATTTGATGACACGGCGGCCGGAGCAGATTAGGCCATATCTCAGACTAGTTGGGTTTGAGTATGTGGCCTATATGGTCGAGTTCGAGCACGATTAGCTGCTTGCCTCGGCTTTGATAGAGAGGTGGAGGCCTGAGTCCCACACATTTCATTTACCATACGGGGAGATGACTATCACCCTACAGGACTTGGACTATTAGTTGGGACTCAAGATCGATGGTGATCCTGTGAGTAGATGCATTGATGGGTGGGAGCAGCATCATCAGGGACGCACCATTGAGGAGCTATGTGAACAAATTTTGGGTGTTGTTCCTGACCCAGATGACAGATAGTCATAGACGAAGTGGACTATGAAGCTCACTTGGTTCCACAACACGATTTGTGGAGAGATGGAGCAAGACGCCACAGAGGAGCATCTGATGAGGTACACGAGAGGGTACATCATACAGTTGATAGGGGGTATCCTATGCCCAAATGCATCTGACTCTCGGGTGCACATCAGGTGGCTCCCCCTACTGGAGAACCTTGATATGTGTGGCCAATTATCGTGGGGCTCAGCTGTGCTGGCATAGCTGTACCGCCAGATTTGCCGGGCCACGGAGCATGGTCAACGCAATTTGGGTGGGTGCATCAGCTTGCTGCTGTCCTGGGCTTATCACCTTATTCCGTTGCTACGGTCTGATGGCTTTGATACTCGTCGATTTTCCTAGATGGAGAGGTATTATAAATACTTATAATAAACTTTCATATTACTACTTAGTTAATTAAATTGAGCAATAAAACAATATTGTGGCTGGCATTGTAGGTGGGTTCAATATTGGCCGAATAATGCTAGAGGTGAGAGCAGGCTTAGGCATTACAGGCATACCTTAAACGGAATTGGGATGCTGAATGTAAGTGATAAATGTTTAAGTTTATTTTACTTTAATAACTGTTTCATTTGAAATTTGAATGTCGTCATTTATATGCGTTTTGTGAACAGGTTGAGTGGACGACGTATGCTGACCCACAGCTGATTGGTCTAGTTCCATCGGAGATAGCTGAAGTGGAGGCCTCAATGGCAGTTGTATGTCCGTTGATTCGCTTTGCTATCGTCGTGTGGCATCAGGTGGACCGAGTGGTACATTAGTTTGGTGGCCTGCAGCACATTCCGACTATGCCACTGAACGTTGACGACATGCATAGATTGGATGGTCGGTTTTGGAATGGCGAGTGGTTCCCGCAGCTTTTTGGTGGCTGGCATAAGTTGTGGGATGTTCGGATCCACCATCGTCGATCTATACACCATCATATAGATCTGCGTCTGTCCCTCCCGTATATGACTTGGTACTTGTAGTGGGCACACACAGAGTTATTTAGTCTTGGTGACCAGTACCTATTGGCAGCTGGGGTTGTGCAGAGGACCTGCCCATCCACTATCCACATGCTCCATATCTGCATCATCTGAATGATGGTCACCTTCTGGAGATGAGGCCAGCTGCAGTAGGAGTGAGAGGTAGGGGTGGGGGAGAGCCAGGGGAAAGGAAAACGCAGTGCAAGGTGTGGAAGACATGGTGGTGATGAGCCACCCCGCAATAGAGACCCTGTCAGCCCGCCAGCTCACAAAGCCGAGGATGCAGGCCAGACGGTTAGGTCTGTTTCAAGACCCGTACCAGGAGACTACTTGTCCCTAAGACCCCTGGCTCACATCACTCAGAGGCCAGGACCAGTCATCAGGGACAGGGACCAGAGGCTAGTGTTCATTTTGATATTGGGATCCAGTTTTAGTTGCCATTCAGCCCGTCAGACCTTGGACCCCAGCCCGACTAATAGCCTATATTGGATACCCAAGACATGATTGACGTCACGATGATGGTCCCTAACTGGATGACGGGTCTGATGCAGGGAGGTGATGACGGGTTGGGAGATGTGTTGATTATGCCATAGCAGACGTAACCATTTTTGCACCTCAGTATCCATACTTGCCATGCCACCTGGATGATCAGTCTAGTGGGTCGTCGTCCACCTCAGATTATGCCGCGATGAGGGACCAGATGAGAACTCCAATACCTGGTCCAGTTCTTACACTTGGTCGTGGTCAACGCGATGTCAAACCTCCTGCATGTGCACAGGTGGGTGTCTCAACCCGAGGCCTCACAGATGACATGCTGGTCCACGGGGTGGCAGGCGAGGGTGGGGCTAGTAGATTTTATGTCTTTATGATTATTCTATGGATTCATAATATACAAAGGGATATTTTGTTGTAAAAAAATTATATAAAATTTAATATCATTGCGTGAACTTTCTATGTGCAAACAAGTTTGTCAACAACTTTTGCAACAAAACATAATAGTATAGAGAAAGATTACAATAATATATTTAACAAGAAAACAACACCTATAACTATTGTCGACTAGAAGACGCCCTTCCACCATCAAAAGCGATATTAGTCCTTCGCGTCTGTCCTCTTTGGCGACATAACCCGCACCGCTTCTCCTTGTTATGCTCAACGTCATCCATGTTGTTACGAATCCTAGAGCTAACAGGGCAACCTCTCTTCACTCTCATCATCCTAGGGTTAGGCCAAATATGGGGTTTGTCATACGATGGCCAATAATCCTCATGCCCTATCAGTCGAAACTCTAATCTATAAACATTGAAGACCGACTCCATGCGGTACACAGGATGTACAAACCGCTTCCAATCAAGTCTTGCATGAGAGCAAGCTACAAGGACGTGATAACAAGGAATGTGAAGAGCCTGAAAATACCCACAGTCACCCTTACCCTCATTAAGTAGCACCTGATAATTCTGTTGCCTGGACCCATGAACTGCCGCTAACTCTTCAACCGTGAAGGTTGTCCTCGATCGATCAAACTGGTAAACATTCATAGTATTCTCGTGCTTAGAGTTGAATTCTATGGCCTTCACCAATGTCTGAGAGAATTCAGCATCGACTTGAAGTTGGGCCAGTACCTCGAAACCTTTCCTTGCAAATAGTTCACCAATCGAAAATAACTTGACTTAACAAGAGCTGTGATCGGCGAATTGCGGGAATCTTTTAAAACAACGTTAATGCACTCAGAGATATTGGTCGTCATGTGACCAAATCAACGACCCTCATCAGCATACTGTACCCACTGTGACTGTGGTATTTCTTTAAGCCAGTTTGTGATTGCTACATTTTCCCCCCTCAGCTGGCCAAAATAATGAGCAAACTCACGTTGCGTTAATCAGAACCTTCTTCAAGTCTTTGTTCTTAAGGTGATTCATGAAGTTGGTTGCAATGTGTCTTGTACAAAATGCCTAGAAGGCATGACGTGGTTTCTATAAACTCCCTTCAGCGATCAGTGCACCATCAATGGATTTGTGTTTGTATGAAATTACTAAGAGCCCAAGTTGTGGTGTGACATACTCCCACAGATATGACAGAAAGAATGACCATGCCTCCTTTGTCTCACCCTCAACAACGGCAAATGCAATAGGCAGAATGTTTGCGTTGCCATCTTGATCTATGGCCATAAGATATTTACCATATAAGTTAGTGCTATCAATAGAAATAAGTGGCTTGCGATGCTTGAAAGCCTCAACACACGGTGGGAACATCCAAAAGACCCGATGAAACATGACTGTGTCGGTGGAACCAGGCCAAGGCTGAGTCACTAGTTGCACCCAAGCACCTAAACTTGAAATTGATCTTACCAGTGAATAACAGTGGATAAACTTTTTAACAGTGAATAACCAAACTTGAAATTGATCTTACCAGGCAAGTACATCTGTATAGCGAATAACCAACGAGGAAGCTCATTGTATGACTCCTCCCAATAGCCATATATTCTAGCAATGACTCTCTATTTTGCAAGCCAAACCTTTCTGTAGGACGCCTTGTATCCAAAGTGATTCTTCACACCTCCTTAGAGAACCCTGATGCTAATTGTTGGATTGGCTTTGACCATTGTGAAAATGTATTGTGCAATCACCTTCAAATCCAACCTACCATGGTCTTGTCCCATCGAAGTTTGCATGCAAGAATAAGGCCTAGTATATCTCCTAACCTCCCACTTTTCTTGCTTTCGGCGATATAATATGAGTATGCTCCAATTACAACCGGGTCTAAACTGGATACATTATGCATTGTACCTCAACTGGTCACTCTCTACTATTTTGTAATCCGCAGCCCTCCTGATACTGTACTGTTTAACTGCCAACATGACTTCTTCCTTGTTC
Organism: Arachis duranensis; assembly: GCF_000817695.3. NCBI lineage: Eukaryota > Viridiplantae > Streptophyta > Magnoliopsida > Fabales > Fabaceae > Arachis > Arachis duranensis. The sequence goes on along the minus strand of NC_029772.3, from coordinate 38,011,215 downwards.
TTAATTTATTTTCCAACCTCAAACTCGTTGCTTGGATCTTCTTCAAGGCCTCCCTAGGTAAACGACCAATCCAAAGTCATTCCATTGAGATTCAACCTCATGAAATGATCCGGCCGGTCATATGGTCAAGAAAAGGTAGGTTGTGTCAGAGCGATCTGTGTGTCACCGTAGTAGTTTATCTCTTCTTCCTCATTACCATCATCAGGAATTTTCGGTGGTTCTTCGTCAGCATCGTCTCCGTCATCGGGGTTAACTTCATTCTGATCCATCATCGGACCTCTGGTAGCATAACCATCATGACTTTCAACACTGTCGTCCATTAAGTCAACATTACGAATTTCAATATTAGACCCCTCCTGACTACCCTCAGGTGGCATATTTAGATCCACCATAGTCCTTCTGATAGTTCGTCTAATTGACTATCCTAATTACCCTCAACATTAGACCCCTCCTGACTACCCTCAATTGACTATCATCGACAGCATCTGCAGATGATCCTCGGCCACCCACCTCAACGAGATACACGAATAATTCCAATAGATGAACATTTTTCCATCGATTGTGCCACGATCTTATAAGCCGTATGTCCTCGTCGTCGCGCAATCGGTACCTAATTAAAGAAAATAAAAATATTTCTCACAACCGTGGTCTGATCAATATAATAGTGACGGAGACAATACAACTGTAATATACCTTTTATAAAATAAACTGCCATATATTTCGGTCAGATATCTGTAGTAAATTTTTCACCCTTTTTGCCTCTTGTTGTCCGACGGAATACAATATCAAATTCCTCAAAGTTGTTAAACTATCGACTTTCGGTGTCATATAGATAATTATCGGTTGTCCTTATCTAAAAACGATAGAATCTTCTTCGTCATACACTATTTCACCATCGTAATGAATGGATAACAATGGATTCCTTGACATCGTAGAGAAAATGTCAACAGTAAGAGAAAGAAAATGAACAACGAAATAGGTGCTATTTTGATCTGCACACCAACATGCATGCTTTTATTTTGGAAACCTATCATATAGTTTATCGGGGGTACGGCGAACTTGCCCTAATTACAAAAAAAAAATCGTATTCCTGAAAATAAAGCTGAAATATCTTGTTTGGAGAATTATTAAATTTTTTTATTTTATTTAAGAAAAAATCCTCAATTAAATATTAAAAGAAAATATAATTTTCAAAAGGTGTTCTAATCCGAATTGTATCTCACTTATTCAAAATTAGAGTGATTGAAAATCATGTATGTGTCGCACACTAATTGAACCATTATTCCTAGCCGAATTCAAATAGTCATATGAAAGAGTTTTCAAGCTTTGATTCAAATATCAAATTTTTCCAATTATAATAAAGAATCCAAGAAGAATTAGCTTACCTTTCAATCCACTAATCCGAATGAAGAACGAATAACTCAATTATGAAATAGATCAATGCAAGACTTCAAAATAAAATAAATATAGATTAATTATCCGTATAAAATATAAACAGAGCTCCTAACCCTTTGACAGAGAATTAGTTACCCATAAAGAAGTAAGAAAAACAAGAAGAAGAGACGTAGTCCTAGGACTTGATGATCTTCTCTATTCGCTATTCTCACTTATTTTTAGCCTAAATTCTAGAATTTAAATTCAAAACTACACTAATCTTATCCTTCGGATCGAAAGGATAAGATTATCACTTTTCTTCCGGATAGGAAAATAAGATAACTGCTTACTGACTCTTATCCAAATTCAAAAACGAATAATTCAAATCAAATCTAAACGACCAAATCTTTTATATTTCTAGAGAAAATTAATAACTAATCTTCTAGTGTCTTCAATCTTCTAGATGTGATTAAGGGTTTTAATAATATGGATAATTAATGTTGAGTCTTAGTTGTTGCATCTTGAGAGTTGTAATTGTTTAATCTGGGCTTGTATTAAGAGGAATTGGGCAAAAACCCAAGATTTCATCCTTCAGGAGCATTAGGTCCGTCGGGTGTGGAATGGAAGCCTCCGGGCGTGAGGATCTTCTGCTGAGCGTGGAGCTCTTCTGTCGGGCGTCGGTGTCTTGGGCGTTGATTTCTTGCGTCAAAAAGATGGTGGTAGTGCGTAGCTCAAACTAAATGTCCACTATAGACATATAAATATCATTTTGAAGCTCTGAATGCTAGCTTTTTAATACAACTAAAACTGTCTTATTTGGATTTCTATAGCTCAAGTTATGACCACTTAAGTGTGAAGAGGTCAGAGTTGGGAACCTTTCCGCCGGGTGTACATGGGAATTGGAGTTTTGGGTGTCCTTAGGGCACGGTTTTGCTTCGTGAGGCCGTGCTTTTATTGTCTTTGTATTTTCTTCGTAAAAAAGCTTCATTTCTTGCTTATTTTTTAGCCAAAAACTCTTATAAACATAAAATCACCAACACAACTCCAAATATTTGATTATTTATTAAATGCTATTAGAAAACATAATAAATTTGGTTAAAACCTAAGAAAGTACATGAAAAATAACTTTAAAATTGCTTAAGATGACGTGTCATCATCCTTACTACTTACTGCTTTGTCTCTTCTAATTTTTCAGTTTTTCTTTTGATAATATATTGTGATGTGAAATTCACTCATTTTTTATTTTATTTTTATTTTTTAGTGTTACACACTTACATAATTATTTTTCCTTTCTTTTTCCCATTTTTCAAATTTTTTTTACAAATATAAATTTGATCGAATACCTGATTACCCGAACCGATCCAACCAAGATTCAAATGGTTTGGATATAGTCACAAGAAATCCCATCAACCTGATCCAACCTAAACCGATTAAAATTCGTCAGTTATGTTCCTATCTTTGCTCAAACTTAACCCAATCCGACCCGATTACACCCCTATGTACAACCCAAACAAATGCTTTTAAACAAGTCTCGGGTTGTGATAAGAAAAAAGAACAAGGAACAAAAAACGTAGCGAAAACGAAAAGAAAGATAAGACTAAAAGGATAGTTGGATAGTGGTTTTTCTACTAGACTTCTCAAAAAATCTGTTCTTAGTAATCTAAGTCATCGAAAGGATTTTTTCTACTAGGCTTTCAAAGAACCTGTCCTTAACAACCTAGATCAAAGAGACAAAACTGAAAGAACTAACACTAAAAATTATCTTAAATTGGATCCCTCAATTTCTTCATGCAACAAGCAAAGTAAATCACTCATTTTACTTAATACACTTAGAAAAATGTACATAAAAATACCCATAAAATTTATTCACAAAAAACTCTCACAAATTTGCTTAAATATACCCCTGATTGATTAGTCTAAAAGTGGGCTAAACTTTCTAACAACAAAACTCTGAAATCTAAAATTAAATAAAAAATATGACTCCAAAATGAACTCTAAATAAATTTGAATTTTAATGACTCTTTGGGCTTTTTGTTGCCCTTGCTTAGCCCATTAGGCTTTGTCTTCTTTTCTTTGGCTAACAATTGATGTATTTATTCATTTAAGGTCGCGAAGCTTATCCGGGAGATGTTTTTTATTTGCATTCACGTCTTTTGGAAAGAGCCGCTAAATCAAGTTCTCACCGCCAAGTCAAATCATTGCTCTTGAAACGAAATTGTTTTAGTACACTACAAAAAATTTGCTAAGTACCAATAGATTTATCAGCCAGATTACCAAAAAGATTTGTTGATAAATTTATTACCGTCAGGTTTAGTGATACACAGACTCAGACGGTAAAATCCTCGCCAGTTACGAGTAATTATTAGAGAATTTTTTTAATTCGACCGTACTTTCTGGCAAAATTAGCATCGAATTTAAAATTTTGATCGGCTAAATTAAGGAGGTGGTTATCATCGAAAATTTTTTTACGGTAACTTTGGTGCCATAAATTCGAATTTTTTGCGTCTTATTACCATCGGATTTGTCCCTTGATAAATCTGACGATAATATATTATTTTATATTAACTAAATTAAACCATGCTGGCGGATTCACCCAACAGTAAAATTGTTTTTATTAGAACATGATATACCATCATCAATATGTCAAGACTTAATAGTCAAATTTCAATTAGTGAAAATCAAGTAGTATTTTTAATAAAATTAGTCAACTATAATATGAAATAACAAGTGTGCAGAAGAAAAAGTAAAAAAGATAAACTACCAGTATTGTTAAACAAAGCAAAAGAAAATCCTAGTCTTTATAGGTCCTGGTAATCATTGCCGTTGATATCCCCCTGTCCTGCTAAGGCGGCGGTCTAAGTGGTCATGTTGATGCTTCTCTTGGTGCCTGTGCTGAGAAGAAGGAGCCACTTACAGCAGCAGCGCTGCCACCAGATCTCATCTGGCCATAGTATACGGTCATCTGGTGCTGCATCCGCTGGATCTGCTCTAGCTCCTACCTAAACTCTTACCACATGGACTCTGTCTCTGCATCGTGAGCATCCCTCTCTACCATACATTCAAGAAGCTCATTCTGCCTCTCGTTAGTTAGATGCAACTGGTGACCTTAGTCTTAAAGGCTCTGGGTGAGGCTGTGAACCTGCTTTCGCTCCCACAAATCGACGTCCTCAGGATCTGCAGGGCTGGTGACTGTGGTGAATAAAGCTCTCAAGGTGGAGATATGTAGGTTGCTAGTGAAGAATAAGAACGAACCCAGCCCATCACGTTTCTTGTACGGCTCGAATAAGGTATGGCGTCACACCGCATCAGGATCGATGATGAAAGCAGAAAGGTTGTTGACATCCTTCCCACTCTGCTGAGATTGTTGGATTGTGGCCTCCAAGTTCTGCATGTGTGATTCCTACCATATGATATGCAAAATTTATTAGGACGGCAAATGATTGAAAATGATTATATGTTATGAAATAAATCATGATATGTACTTACATAATAATCCGCAGACTACCGATCGGCAAATCTCTCCTTGTTCTCTGAGTAAACTTCAAGGTCTTTGCCATCGTTGCCTCACTTTGCAACGATTTAAACTGCACATATTGAACGAAAAAGGTTAAATAAAGTGACAATTAGTTTAAAAGTCAAAGACAAAACGAACTTAACATATTAAAACAAGTTATATACCAGCCTAAACTTTGTCTTCATGAAAGTCGCTGACCTGCCATTATACTTGAACGACTTGGCTGATGCTCTGTTGGACCTATTTGTGGCTCAACAACCCTTGAACCCCTCATCATTCTCCTAATAGGCGTAAAGGGCCTTCTAATGTCCGGCCGGAGCCACTAAGTAAGGCAGTCCTACCTTTCACATACATCTTCAAGCATCTGCTGAAGCTGCCTAGCCATGTAGTGGATGAAAATTGTAACACCTTCACTATCAGAATGTCACGCTTCTGGCTACGCTACTCTGATAGCAAGAAGTATTATGACGACTTCATATACTTAATAATAAAATAGGAGCCTTTGACTCGAAATCGTATCACTGTTCTTTTTGAAAACCGGAAAAATAATACTTTTAAATAAAATAAAACAAGCGTATACATGTACAAAACTTCTTACTCAAGTAACTCATACATATTATATACATACAAATCATATAACTCTTATCCCTCTTACACAATATAATATTGATGGCGAGGGGTAAATAGATAAAAACTAAACAGCATTATCGACTAAGCGAAATGCAAAACAACCCTTCGTGAGCTTTTTCATCTGTCTCCTAAAAAAGATAAAGTTGTAGGGGGTGAGAACTTAACCACACGGTCTCATCACAGAGTTTCAGAATTGTCATAATAAGATATTTAAAGAGAAATCAATTTTTAAGTTCAGTGATTATTGTTCATCCTTTGAATCTTTTAAAAACCAACAACTAGTCATCCAAAAACCCTTTTTGAAAATCAATATTTAAATATCCAGAAATCCAAAACTTTTCTTCCCTTATAAGAAAATCTTAATCAGAAACCAACTACGCAATCAATCAACACAATCATCAATTCAGTACCAAAGCTCATTCTCAAAAGTAGCACACTAAGACAACCACAGGCAAAATGGACAAGAAAAGCACAGGTTTAAGTAGCAGTTAATAACAGTTTAACAATTAGGCAAACTAAAATAAATTCAAACCCAAATAAAGCATACAAATGCATATGATGCATGCCTGTCCTATGGATAATGAGCTCATCTGTCAATTATACAGCCAACCTGACAAGTCCAATTTGCTAAACCCTTGGACTGTCCCCCGACGTGCATCCCCATGAGTCTATGCATAGCTTTTTCTCATATATATATATATCAAATCGCTCAATGGGGGTACCATTCCCGGGAATTTATAAGTGTCCGGTCACCCTTACGTCATAAGGTCAATAGAGTATTGAGTCTCAACCTAGAGCAAGTGGTGGCAAGCCACTGCGTCTACCCAAGGAAACCCGTGTCTCAGATAATTCAAATTCATAAACCATATGAATAATTCATTCGACATTCATCAATATCTAAGTCATTCTAAATATCATCATCATTCATCAATTCATATCTCATTCCCAAATTCATTCAAAAATCATATTTCAAAGTCAATCCTCATCATCCTTTTTTCCATTCCGTTCATCAACAATCCTAATTCAAAACATAATTCTTTCTTTTCGAAATAAATCAATCTTAAAACATATAATGTTTAAAACCAAATCTTTTTAGATAATTACTTCAAACGAAACTTCCAATTTTATAAAATTTCGTCGGCATCTCCTCTAAAACTCGGACTCTGCCACCCTTTTTCGAGTCCCATCCAAACATTCCTCAAACCCTTTCTCAACCATTTTCAAATCTCAATCATTTTCCAAAATTCAACCAGTTCTAATATCAAATTATTTTCAAATCCAACCATTTCCAATAATAAATCTTTTTCAAAATTAAACCAGCTTAAATATTAAATCATTTATAAAATCAAACTAATTCAAAAGTAAACCGCTTCCAAAATTAATTCATTTTCATATCTTAAATCATTTCCAAATCCAATTCATTTACATTATCAAATTAACTTCAAAACCAAGGAAAACCACTTTTCATAATAATCAAGTAAATAACTTTTCAAACCAATTTCTTATCAACAACCGTACACCATTCAAGCAATCAAGCAACCAATAATTTAATCTAGCAAACAACCACATCCACAAGACAAACACAATCACAAAAGTATATTTTTTTGCATCAATATCTATTTATAACAACTATGTAATATAAAATAAATTTTAAGAAAAACTCCTACCTCGATGTCGCAATCGCGTAATTTAACACAACAGTCCCGCTTAATCTAAACTCACAGCAGTAGTGGCGATTCCAACACAACTGGGACGATGGCAGCATCACCAACCCCGATTACGCTCACAGCAACAACAATAGATTCGTTGATGGAATCAAACACAGAAACAACTCTGAAAATTCAAGGCGACGTCGAAACTAAAATGGAATTAAAACCATAACAAACAGAATGAGACCAAGGCAGTTCAGAGTATAAAAGTGAAACAGAGTCAGGAGAAAGGCTAGACCTAAGGCAGTGACACTAAACTTGAATTGGTGCAAGTTAACAGCAACGGTAGCAATACAAAATTGAACCAGAGCAGTGACGATAATACCTTCGGCAACAAGAGAACAACTCGATTCATCTCTAATGGTAGTGGTGGTGGCGACGAATTCCAGCGACGGCGACTGTAACAAACATGCAACGACAATAAAGCTTCTGGAATCTCAAGAGAAACAAAACCCAAAACTTAAAACCTTACCTTCAGCGCTTTTTCTGGCGACGGCAGCGGGTTTCGGGCGGCAGAAGCTCGGCCAGAAGCTTTGGTGGTTTAACAACAGCGGAGGTGGCTCCCCGTCTTCTCTTCCGTTCACATCTCCTCTCTCTCAGATTAGATCGGTGACGGACCTCCAGCAGCGGCGATGGAGCACGAGACAGCGGTGGCAGGGCTCGTCAACGATGGCGGCGACAATGAGGCTCGGCGTCGGTGACGCGCTGGTGGCTGGCGCGACGGCAAGTTGGGCGGCGGTGAGGCGGTGCTAGCGGTGAGGGTTGGACGCGGTCTGGGTGGCGATGCGACGGGGCACGCAACAGGCTGGGCATGGCGGCGAGGTCTCCTTCCCTCTCTTCCCGTTCAGCTCTCTCATATCTCTTTCTCTCCTACTGTCAACAGCAGCGGCAATGGCGGCAGTGACACCCACCGCGCCGCCTCCCTCTTCTCCCCTCTTCCCTGATTCTTTGTTTGTTTCCCTCTGTCTTTCTTTCTTTCATTGTGTTTTGGTGGAAACCGTGTGTGTTGTGGCTGCTGGGGCATGATTTAGAGATTTTTGGGTAATGTAGTAATTTTAATAAAATTAAGAGTAATGGGATAATTGAAAATCTATTTTAATCCAACACTAATATTTATTAAAAATACTATTTAATTATCAATTTACAAATTATTCTCAAATAAATAATTCTAATTCGATAACTATAAATAATATAATTAATTTTTTTATTCATAAAAATTAAAGTATTAATTTCTAAAATCACAATTATTTAAATTAAATCATGTAAATTCTTATTATTTTACGATTCCTAAACTTTATAATTTAAATATAAAAATTATCCAATAATTGTAAAATAAGATAAAATTTTTAATTTAATTATCAAAAACTTGATTTAGTTAGCTTTAATAAAATAATTTCTGAAATTAAAATCTTAATGAATAAATAAATTGAAATTAGCTCATAATAAGATTTTTCGAAAATTCTAAGTCTTTCAAAAATCTTCCTGATCATGGCATTATGAATCTTCTCCCATTAAAATTTGACAAAATTTTCTCTTGATTCAGAGACCTCCACCAAAAAATTTATCAACTTTCACAGAGAAAACAGTTGCAAACTAAATTAAAAGAAACATACATTCAAGCAAGCGTCAAATTTTAGCTGTTTTTGTGTGCATCCTTTTATTATTCTGTAATTTTTCAACAAACAAGAATTTCGAGAAGGCACAACTAGAAAATCTTCTCCCACTTCCGTCCTAAAACTCTATTTTAAAAATAAGTAATTTTAACATAAAACTTAAACAATTTAACATGTTTAAAGATAGAAAACTAACCTTAATACTATATGAACAACCCATGTATATATAAGCACGAACAACCCATGATTAAAGCTACACGACTTTCAAACAAAAAAAATCTTAAAATAGAAATGAAGTTAGTGAAATATAAAAATTAACAGTAAAAAAATTAATAATATTTGTAAAATTAATTAATCTAATTTCAAAAGCCTAATTAATACTAGGTTAACTTAATTTACCTAAATTCAAGTCTAAATTAGTCTAACTTCAACTCTAAACTAAACCCTAAACTAATTTATCTAACTAATTGTCCTAATTTATCTAAAACTAACTTAATTAACCAACTTGACTTAATCTAATTTGAATTCTAATTACTCTAAGCAAAGATAATTAAACATATATCACAATTTTACAACATATGATTTATAAACGAAAATTAAAACTGTCTTAATTAGAAATAAAAATTACGTAATTACTCTAAACTAATTACTCTAAATTAATTATTTCAAGTTTCACCTACGTCACAATTTTATAATAAAAAAGATGCAACAAAAAATTTAATTAGTGTAAATTTAATTACTCTAAACTAATTACTCACTTACTTGGAGACACTAACGGCGCGGAGGACTTTTTCAGCGTGGTGGCAACTTTGACGGCGTACCGCCGGCGACAATAACTGAATAGCAGGCTGCTTCAAAACAGGGGTTTAGGGTTTCTTTTAAAATATATAAAAAAGGGAATGGAATAGGGAGAAGGAAGAGGACAATCTACCTGAAAGAGGGAGGTAGCTACGGCGACATAAGAAGCAACAGTGGCAAGGACACCAATGACAACAACTTTGGAAGCAACTCTATTTCATGCAATGAAATGGGTTCCAGCCAAGTCCACGTAGTCATTGGATGAGATTGGTGATGGTCGGCGTTAGCAAAGGTTGGCCAGAGGTGGTTGCAGTGGAGAGAGAAGGAGAGGAGAGGGATGAAGAGAGAAGAGATTTCGAAAAGTAAGGCAGTGGAGAGAGAAAGAGAGGAGAGGGATGGAGAGAGAAGAGGTTTCGAAAAGTAGGGCCGTCAAAATGGATTAAATTCATCGGGTCAGCCTATTTACCCGTTAAATGAGTCTCTGAAACTTACAAATTTTCATACAAAGATGGTGAGTGTCTTCCGTGAACTCAAAGCATAGCTAGCCTCTCTCTTCTTCTAGTTCAGCTTTTCCTCTTCTCTCCTTCAGATTCTCCATGAGGAAGAAGCTTGTGTGCACGTGTGTGGGAGGTGTGTTTGTGTATAAAAAATGAAAGAAGGATAAGAGAAACATGAATCAAGGAGTAAAACCAACTCAAAGGCCAATCCTAAGGGAGAAAGGTGGGACAAATATGGTGGTAAGTACTGGCTGGAAGTGGTAAGAGGAGGAAGTGCTACGATCCATATGGATCATAAATTATGTGAAAAGCAGTAACGCGCTTGCACGTGAAATTTTACGCGCCGAGAAATTCATGTCTCACTAAAAATTTGCATATGATCATTATATTGTATATATCAACATGCTAAATGCTTTAGATTTGTACATACTGGCACCTTTATTACAAAACTGAACTAGGATAAAGTATGATATAAAATATCGAAAAAAAAAACTAAAATAAAAGAATTGATAAAACAAGAAAATAATAATTTAATTACTATTAAATTTGTAACTTTTATCAAATTATGAGTTTTACTAGTCACCAAAAAAAAAAAAATTGAGTTTTACTACCCTGATTCAAAGATTATTAAACTCTAACTTTGTCACTTAACTAATCTCCCATATTATTGTCACTAGTTCTCTATCATCTTTCACATTTGCATGAAGCTATCGGGCATGCACTCATAAATCATAATCATTCCACTTCAGTTTTATACACCTTCCCACAGTATTCTAACATTTCTTCAAAATCTTACAGTGCCAGAAAAGCAACGACAAGGTAATAAAAATGAAAAAAAAAATGAATATATTAAAACTTGGAAGGTTTCAATGATGCAATGGGCAGTTTATTCCAAAGAAGGATGCTCAGGGAAGGTTGAACCATTTCATGAATTATTAATCAAGCATATAGATTCTGGAGGCTATGTCCTGGACTAACCAATCAAAACCCTCAAGCAGACCCTCGCCAGTGTATGCACTACAGCCAACTATCTTCCAATGACGAGATTTGTCCATGGCTTCCAAGTTAAGCACCTGAGCCATAAAGGACAATATTAAAAACCAAACAATAATATATTAAACCAGGGATAACTAGCTTGATTTATAAGAATACGGTATGAGAGACTTAATAGTGAGCTTTTCATGATTATGATTGATGCTTACAATTGAAGTGACGATTCATCCGATAGTAATCATATCAAAATCAGTTTTGTTTTCGCATTTTGCATGATACTACCTATAATAGAATAGTGTTTTAGACATGCCTAAGAGTTCAACTCGTTATTTGCATATATGATGTGTTAAGAAATCTAGAAAAAGGTTACACTGATTTGAGGAACAGTTAGTTTGTCTTCACTTTCCAAGACTAAATAACAAATGCCAAATACCCTGATCCCCACTTCTCTTTATTTATAGTCACTAACTTCCCCCAACAAACTACCCAACCACAATACCCCAAATGCAAACCAAGACAAAATTCTATGCATGGAAAGGTTAAGGATGATTTGAAATTAGTTCTCAGACAGATTTCAGCGCAGACAATGTTTGGGCATAGAAATTTAACTACAAAAGAGAGCATTTGAGAGAATAAATACAAGTTAAACTATATAAATTTGATGAGGCAGGCTATAAAAAAGTTAAGGAACTGATATAGCGATTACTTAGAGATGACAAAATTAAGTTTACCTTGGCTATCTCTTCAGGCGTAAGGGCACCTTTAATGTCCTGTTTATTTGCTAGTATCAATAAGGATGCTCCAGATAGCCTCTATCACAGAAAAAAAAAAGGTATTAAGAACATTAGTAATAATTGAGAAATGTAGGAAGTTAAGGGAGAAACAGTTATGAATTGAGCACCTAAGTTAGTAACAATAAGAAAAGAGATACCGCTTTGGTTAAGCACAATAGATACCGCTTGGATTGAACAGAAAACAGACCTCTTCCTTTAGGAGGTTATCGAGCTCCATTTTGCAATCATCCAACCTTCTTAGATCTGAACTGTCAACTACCCAAACCAAACCATCCGTTTGCTCGAAGTAGTTTCTCCAATAAGATCGTATTGTTTTCTGGCCCCCGACATCCCATATATTTAGGGTGTACCTGCCATTTTCAGTGTGTTTACACGCCTTAGCATTTAGTTAATTATTGTACGATATGAAGCAAACAAAGGGCAAAAACAAAAAAGAACGAGCATGTTTTGTGTATCGAAAAAGTGAAAATTACAAGAAAATACTCCCAAATAAATTCTAAAAGGAAATCTTTCACACACTTAGAATAAATCTCAGCCAACACCCAACCTAGAAATGGATTCAACAAAATTTTGGGATCTCAATAACAAATATGGAAGCAGGACTGCCATCAACTAAGTCATAACTCATAACGCTAAATCGCAGTTCAAGTAAATGTAAGTTTTAGTTATGCAACTGTGTTCACAATCAGTACTTTCATGATTGAAACTCACACCTACTTTTTTAAGTGTGATCCATGTATGTCAACCAGAATGTCTAATCATTAAGTTTGACAATCACCTCTTTATTCTGTGTATGATCATGAGAAGGAAGGAAATGGGAATGTTGGAGTGACATATCCTTTAAACACAGCAGCACTCAAATCTAGAAAAGATTAATATCATCTAAGTATGTTTTGATCATACCATCAAACTTTGATGGTTGTTTGGAAATGTCATCACTATTCCAGAACCGTACATGAGATTTTAGTTTCACCATACTATCAAACAAACTACATTTCCCAATTGCAGTTTTAGCTGAGATATTTCACTCACCAGTAACAAATTTCAAAAAAAAAAAAAATCAAAGTCTTTCCCTTTAAACAAAAGAGTAATGCTACCAAGGGGTCACAACCCATATCTACCCCTAAATAGTGACTATAGTAATATAAACTCATCCTCATATTTTTCTCTCCCAAGAAAAATAGAACAAGATAGCTGACAATAGTAGGGAGTGATATTTTGTGAAGTGAAATGAGAAGAAAATTCCTCACTTTTGGTAGGTGATGGTTTTGATGTTGAAGCCAAGAGTAGGACTAATGACGCTAGTATCCTCCCCGTTAATCTTCAAAACGATTGTTGTCTTCCCAGAATTGTCCAATCCCCTGTATAGTATGTAGCAAACAAAGGGCAAGAAGGTAATTAGGAAAAAATAATTCAAGAAAGTAGATAACAAAAACGAGAGAGGGTTTTGAGAGAGAGATCGGAAGTGGAAAGAAACTCACACCATAAGAATTCGCATTTCCTTCTCTTTTCTTTTGATCTTACGAATGATGCTGAGAAGACCCATCGAGAAGAGAAAAGCTCGAAATGCTGGTGGTGGAGCCGAAACGACGGCCGGAGAGGTTAGGTGAATGTGTCACCGACGCGGCCGGTGGCTCCGCCGATGAGGAAAAGGGATGGTAGCCGTAGCGCAGGAACCTGGAGACAACAATGAGGCCGAGGTGGAGGTTCTCGGTCAGCGGAGGATGACGGGGATGTTTTCCCGGAACTTGCGGTGGCCGGCCCGGAGCACCCGAAGCGAGATGAGGGAAACTGCAAGTGAAAGAGCTAATATGTTATGGTGAAGGGTTCTGGGGTGGTGAAAGAATATCTAGGGCATTACGTAAACAAATTGAAAGCTTGCTGAAAATGGCATTACCAAAACTACTGTGTCGAGTCTGCAATCTCCCAATCTAAAAACATGAGAAAGTACCTATAAAAGTTCCCAATTACAATTGTTACCAAATAAAAACCAAAAAATAAAAACACATTTTGTTGTTTCACCATTATATCATCTCAAAGAGGTTGTGCAATTGATACAGTTGGGAACCAAAATTGAGTTCCAAGGGGGAAAATGGGTCAAAAACTGCAACTTACCCATTTTTAGTCCTAAGCTTTCCAGTATTTCCTATCATGGTCACCAACCCAAAAAATATCAACCATTTGACAAAGAATTCATAGTTTAGTAATAGTTTTCTGTTAGCTCTATGTTGGGCCTGGTAACAAGATAAATTCACAGCTTAGATATTCTGAACACATGAAAATGCATGGATTGTGTAGATCATATGACCAATATGATTTCTTTCTTGATCTTTTGTAAAGTGGGTCTCTGTCATCTCTTTCTCCATTTTCTTTTCTCTTTATCTTAATAAAATTCTTCTCTCATGAAAAAGAAATAGATAAAAATGAAAATATCTAAATGGATGAGCAATGAGCAGTGATAGAGTCATCAATCCTCAATTTAATTAACAAGATTAACAAGATTTTCAATTTAAGCAAGAAGTAATGAGCAATGAGCAACACAGAGTCATCAATCATCATCAAGCAGGGACAGAGCAAAAGCTAATCAACCAAGAACGAGGCTGAGCACTGAGCAGAGCAACCATTACCTTCGGTGAGGGAAATGACCGAAGAGCAGTTGAACGCGACGAACGACGGCGACCTTGCAATGACCGCGACGATGGACGAAGAGCGGCCGAACAGGACCCCTGGACGAGAACGCTGGCGACTGGTGAATAAGGAGAGGGGTTGGAGACTTGGAGCACGACAACCAGGCGAAGAAGGAAGCTCCTGAGCGCGACGACAACCCCGGACGGCGGAAGCAGGGGGAAGGAGGGAGCCGCGGAGGCGCCGACAACCCCGGACGGCGGCAGAACCGTTGAAGCTAGGGTTTTGTTTGGGGATTTTTTGAACTTTGCTTCTGATTCATTCACGAATGAGGGGGTGTTGGGGGAAGGGGTAACGCGTTGGGGAGTTGGGTTTTCTTTTTTTTTATATAAAAGGATTTAATTAATTTTTTTTTATATAAATGGATGAAATTCTATAGTAGAAATTTTTTTCAAAACTCTTGTAATTTGTAGAAATACTTTTATTCTAGTTAAGTAATTTAGTTTTTCTGACCCCGAATCCCTCTAGCTAGGTGGCTCTGTAGCAAACTACCACAAGAACAAGAATGGAAGCCCTGGCGGAGCTTGAACGAGTTCAAACCCAGCTCCTGAAACGCATATCGGAGTTAGAAAAACAAAACCAAAACCACTCCACTCCATCAACTGATTCTCCCATCGTTGACGAAGCTGACACCGTTACTCGTCTTTCCTCCATTTTGCGCTCTAACGCCGTTAACGACTTTTCCTTCAAGAGGGTCCCACCTGATTACTACGACTGGTCTCTTGAAGCTCGACGCGATGCCCTCGCTGCTCACTCCATCCACCATCTCTGCAAAAGCATCGTTTTGGTATTCACTATACTCACTCTCTCCAAACTATAAAATCATTTTATAATTTAATTCATTAGCTGAAATCGTTAAATCTTGTTATCGTGCTCACTGGTCAGGTTAACACGCAAGCGCCCGCTAATGTCGTTGATTGTAGCGATCGCAAAAACTCCAAGTATTATGTTGTTGTGGTTCAGGTGGCCTGTAATTATTTGTTAAATTTTGGGAATGACCTCGTTGCTGTTAGGGTGTTAATTTGTCTTTAATTATGCGTTTGTGTATTGCTTTGTTTTGTTTTGTTTTGCAGTACACAGCGCGGTTCAATGCCGAGGCTGTCAAGAATTTTCTGTATTCGCTCAACAATGGAAGCATAGCGAAGAAGAAATTCAACAGTTAAGTTATTTTGTTTTTGCATTTTACATCATTCTATTTATGTGCGTAGTGTCTGTGAAGGGGAGCCTTAGTACAACGGTTGAGAGGTCACATGTTTAAGCTGTGAAAACAGGTAATTATCTTATTAGGCTGCCTACATTATATCTTTTGGATTCGGCCCTTCGCCAAACCAGTGCGGGATGCCAGTGCACTTGAAAGTGCCTCACCTTTTCCGCTAATTGTTTGGTTATCTTGAGATTAGCACAAGAATGTTTGAATGAAATATGTAGAACGCGGTGGCATTGGAAGGAAAAAACCAGTGTGTTAGTTATATCAGTTGCAAGTTGTTTAACATTATACCGTACTTCTTTATTTTCCAGTCCTTTCTATATTTTGAAATTTGAAAGTCTTATTTATTGTATGCAGTGAGGCTGGCTCCTGAGCAGACATCCACAGACTTAACTGGATATGGGCACAATGCAGTGACTTGTATTGGCATGAAAACTGACATTCCGGTAAGACTTGTCCTGTGGATTAATATAGGAATCTTATGATATGTGCTGACAACAAAATATCTGCAAGTAGTTAACAAGCTATTTAAGACAAGTAGGGCTATATGACCAACAAAGTTTATCATTTATGACTAGCACTTGACATCAGAAGTTATGTATTTTTTAGGATGTGTCAACAGTTGACCATTTTATGGAATTATGAACTGTCTTCGAGATTGATTCTTGTCGATCTTTTGCTTGTGCAAATAGCCGCTTAAACATGCAACTTGTTGTCAAGGACATGTTTTCTTGTTTCAAACTTTAATGATGGAGGCGTAATTTTATAAATTGAATGGAATTTAAGACCATAGGTTTGCTCCTTGGACAATGGTCAAATTTGAGACTTCCTTAACATTAATCTGATCGTTTAATCATTTCAAGGACCCGAGGCCCATTATTTAATTTAAAACATATCTTCTGTGTGCACTATTTCTAGTCACAATTCATTCTCTTTTCCAGTTAGATAGCACAATGCATTATATGTAGGAATTACCCTTCAGTTTGTTCCCTTGTTTGATATTATGGTCTCATTTCAGGTGATTTTGGATGAAGCTATCGTAAAACTGACCCCAGATTTCTTCTGGTTGGGTGGCGGTGAGGTTGATCTTAAGCTTGGAATAAGGACCTCTCAGTTAATCAGATTTGTCAACCCCTTCATTGTCAACTGTAGCGGTAGTTGATTTTGTTACACAAAGAAGTCAGCATAACTAACAGCGCTTGGAGCTTCACTATTTGCAGCTTCCCACTGCATATGAAGTTATGTAGTCTGCATAATATCCTTGTGCTTTATAGAGATACGAGTTACGACTGCAGTCAGCATCATGGCTTCGTATTTTAATTTTCTTGAAGGTTATTAACATCATTAGAGACAAAAAAAAAATGGTGAGTTGATCCTTTACTTTTTTTTATTTATTGTTAAATGAATTTATAACAAGTAGGTGACGATGCATGAGTTTAGACCATACCCAGAGCAAGCATCAATTCGTAGTAGGATGATTGATCTTTGAGATTCTCACAGAATGCATGATGTATCCACCTGAAAATAGATGAATTAGTTATTATGATGATTATGAATTTCATGTCAGCTGAGAGTTGTCGTATTTTTGTTTACACGACAGTCTGTAACCGGATAATGTTAGAAGATCTCTCTCTCTCTCTCTCATAGGCCCATGGTAAGGTAGAGGATTTTTTCTTCTTTTTTTTCTTTTTGGTTCAAGTGGACAAAAGAAAACAAGCAAAAATAATCAAAATTGAGAATTAACTCTATAAAAGAGGAAAAAGATGTGTAGTTATTGCTCTTGAAAATAACACTAGTTACAATCAACTTATGTTCGCCTTCAATAAGCGGTTGGTGGGAAGGGGAAACAATAATGTTTTAACTTGAAGATTAGCTTAAAAGTGAAATATTGAAATAAGAGAATGCTAAAGTTGCTATTTGCTAATGTTTTAATTCTGTTTGGGAAGGTCTAGAAGTGGTATTCTTAATTTTTAACTTATAGAGTTAAAGCTAAAAACAAATTTAAGTTTTATTTAAGGGTATGAGTGTTGCATACATAAGATGAGATTTAAAATTCGAATATTTGTTTAAATGAACAAGTGAGTTAATCATTCAATCAATTCATATTATTCACAATTTTTAAAATTATTTAGAGTTATTTAAAGTGTTTATAGAGAATTAAAAAATGTGTCTTCTCTTATAATAAAATTTTTTTAAAATTTTTATCACTCATTAAAATAAGTACTTATGTGAAAAATCAAATACAAAATAATTTATAAATATGAAGTATGAACTATTAAGTACAAACAGTTTTCTGAGTAGCTATATATATGACATTCATCTGACACTCGTTCGACACACGTTTTCCGTATTCAATCGTGTCTTAATAAAAAATATAAAATACTTTTCCAAACACATTTAGACACACCTAAATGCCATCATGTGTGAGCCGTGTCCAAATTTATTCTTAACCTATATTCTTGAAATGAATTTAGAAATAATATATATTACCATTTATTAACGCAAAAAATTATAATAAATACTTTATGTTCATATCTAGCCCAAAAGCATCAGCTAGGCCCAAGAAATATTTACCATACAACCGACCTCCTGAGAGGTTGGACAAGAACGCTACAGGTTGATAACTCCCCCTAGAAGAGTTACAACTAACCCCAAATATCTCTCATCCACTTCTAGAAGAGAGATCTTAACAACCCTAAAATAAATGGACGATTATCCACTATCAGAAGTGGAACTACTTCAACGGTAGTTATTGGCTCGTCACCTATAAATACACTGAAACTCCTCAAGTATAACTAAGTCCAATACACTTAAACCTGCTAAGACCCTTGCTGACTTAAGTATCGGAGTGTTTTGCAGGTACCACCCCACATCTTCTCACTAACAATTCGGCGACGGCCACTAGACGTAGACTAAGTCAGAATCCGCTCCATTGAGAATTTGGGCCTCACTTATAAGCCCAAACGCAACCCAGTTTCAGGTAACTCTCGAAAGACTATATAATTAAAAATACATTAAAAATAGTTAAATATATAATTTATATTTTATATATATATCGTGTCCTCGTGTCTTAATATTAAAATTTGTGTATCTGTATGTCTAATGCCGTATCATGTCTCATGTTTGTGTCAGTATCCATGCTTCATAGTTTATGAACTACTTTTAATAGAACCTCTTATGTTATAAACTCTTTTTTTAGAAGATTTTAATTAATTTCTTTATCCAAACTCGTCCTAGAGTGTTTCTTTAAAAAAACTAACAATTTATTCCCAGGCATAATTAATTTGCAACTCTAGATGCATGTTGTTAATTCAAATGTACTTCAAACCAATGCGTAAATAATCAAAGCATGCAGAGTCTCCAACGGTGATGCATGATGTACTTGTTCACAATCTTTTACAATATCCTTTTACGACAATATTGTGAAACGGAAGAAGTACTGAATATTTTATCTTTGGGAGAGTAACAGGAAAACATACTATACTAGTAAAACAATTAGCTGCGTAAGTCACCGGATGCTATAAAACGGAGATCAATTATCTATAATTAGCCCATTAATTTGGTCCCTCAATCCAACATTAATGATGTAAAATGGATGATTGAGAGACCAAATTGAGTTGCATCCCGAGACCAAATTAAGTTACATCCAATTTAAAAGATCGAGTTGAATTCCTTGAAAATTGAAGGACCAAATTGAGTTACAAAATTAACTTATGAAATCATTTTGGGTAAATTGAAATTTGAAGATCAAATTAAATCACACGTGAAATTCGGAGACCAAATTCATCAACAATTTGCCACTTTCCCTTATTGAAAGTTGAAACAGCTAAGTACTCCAAAGTTGAAACAAGAAAACATTTTAGCATGAAATAGGTTCTTAGAATTTTATATACATCTCTGTACATAACATTGAGAGCAATGTGTCTGATATTAGTAACATCATGAATTTTTATGAGGCAAGCCAAATTGGATCATGTCGCGTAAATCCATAATATGCTAGTGGGAAGTTAGGTCCCCAAAGGTGTTCTCTCCACTGTAAGTAACATAAAGAAACCCATCTTCATCCTTCTTCTCATCATATATGGCAGACATTATTGCTCCTGAAAAGGAACAAAAAATTGAAATAGAACCCAGAACAAAATTAATTTCTATACACTAGGTTGGATTTAGGATAATCAAGCTCGAATTGATGACTTCCACCCCCTCAAGGTGACACTCTACAACTGAATTATACCCCTTCCCATGTCCCTATCGAGAAATAGAACTAACTAATCCTAAGGCAAAGGTCGAGGAACTCAACACCACTATTCTTGAATAACTTGGAGTCGTACCTCCAATTATACATAGCCACATCATTAAAAGTGTTTAACTAAACCATCCACTAACTTAAAAGTATCTTATTGAATGATAGTATAAAACTTTCTTACTCAGTTATATCCTAATGCCATTCTATAATATCTATGTTAGGAGGCTAAAGTACCATACTGAAAATGTGTGACAGAGAATATGATTTTGTTGAAGCTTTACCTGTAGGTGGAAGGACATTATCCACAAATATAAAGATTGCCTTTTCTGCACTTAATTTGATCCTCTTTCTGATTACATAGACAAATTGTCCAACTGTCAGATCAGCAGGGACAAGGTACCTACAACAATAAGTTCATTAGTTTGATATCTTAAAACAGAGAATATATGGTTGCCAGCTTCAAATTAAACACCATGCTCAATTTTTACAGCAGAAACATTACAAATAAATAAATATCTTTCTCCAATATAAACTAGATTAAAAGAGATTTTGAAGAATCTAGTATTGAATTATATACGATAATTGTGTCAAAATTTGCAAAACCAATTTTAGAAAATATAAACAACAACAATATTTCTTGAAAAAATTATATTGTCTGTTGGTTTTAAGACAACAATGTTTAACTTCAAGATAAAAACTTCCAATGCAATGTGAAATTTGTGAAAAAATCATTCATATGGTAGAAAAAATATTTATTGGAGCAAGCTTCTAGCATAAAAAATTTGCTTGTTATAATCACAACCATTGCAAGAAAAATTCTTGATTATCCAAAGAAGTTGCTATAAGAAATCCATTATATTTCACCACCTCATTACTTTGAAAGAAACAAAAATATTAGTAGAAAACTAATTCGACAATTCCAGATGATATGATAAGTTCTAAGAATCTCTTACTTTTTCTTGTCAATACTTGGGATATCACTTCTTTCCGCCTTCTCCACAATCACCTTCAGAAATATCCAGAGAATATTTACCACAACAACTAGAGATGCATCATTGATGTTCATATTCAGGTATCACAGGTAGCAACTAGGATCATAAACTAAACATGAATCGTTCTTGTCTAATAAAATATCACGCCTGTTTCTTCCTGAAAACTTAAAATTATTCTATCTCTAAAGCTGAATTGGATATTCTTATCCCATTAATTCGCATCAAATGAAAGGAATGATGAAACCATAATACTAAAACTCGAGTAGAATACAATAAAACTGTTCAGCCCCTTGTCCACAAATACATAGAATCATATATAAAAATCATTTCAACATTAGCTCTTGAATTTAATTTATTGATTCAACAATCCGAAGCATTCTGTAGTGAGTCATTTCAGCTCCAATAAAGGATTTCCCCACAAAAATAAAGCCATACATGTAGAGACCATAGTTAAAGAAGAACTAAAATCATAAGAAAAAGCACTTGCCATGATACCAAACCTCCAAACGAAGTATTTCCCATAGTGTATAATACTATATGCTAAAGTGTCAAATATGTAGGTAGGTGGCTAACATGCAGTTACTACTATTAACCAAAATTTGCTTGCTAGAATAGGCCCAAAAGAATCAACGAAATCAAAAGCATTGGCTCTATAACCAACAAAAGAGATAACTGTCTTTTACACAAGTACATGATTCAACATCAGTAGCATCAATAAGGGATAGCGCTGCAAAGAAAAAATCACTACGAATTCTCACCGGGATACGATCCGGATATTTCTCCCTAATCCTAGCAGCCTCAGCTCTTCTCTTCTCTGAAGACAATAATTAATCAATGCTGTATATTAGCAACAACAAAAGACACAATCAAAACAAGTATTCATCACCAAAAAAAGAAAGAAACCAGTAACATATACCAAGATCATGTTCTTGTTTGAAGTAACTCTTTGCCATTTTTCTTGAACCTAGCGATAAACAAAACAAAACAAAAGTCAACTCAGGTAGAATGAGACATGGAATTTCTAACAAAGAGCAAGTAATGAAGTAATCATTCAACCAAAAATAAAAAGCAACAAAGAAAGGGTATCGTTAAAATTAACAAACACAAACCCAGCAATAATCACTTAATCAAGAAGATGGACCTACCACCAGAACATCAATAAAAGCTCCCTAAATTTCAAAGCTTTTATTTTTTTTTGGAATTTCCTACCAACTTTGCAACAAAAAAAAAACAAATAAATAAAGAAGAGGCAAAGAAAACTCTAATTGAAAATTTTCTAGCAGATAAACATCAGGGTTTTGTGATGATGTATTAGAAGCGGTGCTGACAACTGTAATTATCGAAACTCAAAACACTAGAGTTTTGAGAAATTTAAGAAAGATCGAATAGGAAAGTTTGAACCTGTTGGAAGACGTTCGAACAACAGAAAGAAAACCAACGCTCTCTTGTTTTCGTGTGATTGATTAGGAAGACTCGCAAGAACTCCGTGCGTGTGTTTGCTTTAAGAAAAATAAAATAGAACTGCTTTGCTTAGTCCTCCAACTATTTATATCAAACACTCGTGCTAATTTTCTTAGAGAAAGATTTGGTATATTTATTTGAGGACAATATAGCTAAAGTCATTTAATTAATTAAGTCTAATTAAATTATTATAATTTAATTTAGCTTCATACGGTTATTATTTTTAACAATCTTTTGATTTAAGGTATGATTATATAACTTTTTTTATATGGATTTTGTATTTTTTTATTTTTAACGTTTTTTGCGTTTTCTCTTTTTTTTATATTTTCTTTTTTTTATATATTTTTTGTATTCTCTTTTTTATGTATTTTCTTTATTCTTTACGTTACTTTATTTATGATCAATGCTCATTGATTTGATTTAAAAATTTGGATTAAATTTGTTTTAAAATCAAATTATGATATCATGTTTGAACAGATATTTTGTTTTTAAAGACAATAAATGATATAAATTCGCATTGTCAGTTGAACTAGATCGAATTAGATTATTATTTTAAAACGAATCAAGTGGATGAGATTTGGTTTAAACCTCAAAAATGTAATTTGTTAGTATTTGATGCTATTGTAATTGAATAATTTCGTTTTTGTTTGTAAAAATTAGTATTCATAGTTAAATGTTTGAATTTGAATGTAATGTAAAATTTTTTATTTTTTTTTGTCAAATCTGTTTATGTTCTTAGTTTTGTTGCATTTAGAAAACATTTTGATTTAATCAAAAATAATTTTCGGTGTTTTTTTTCAATTTTTCTATAATGTTGATGAGCAGTTTTTGTCAAAAGTTGGAATGATTTTTAACATATTTAAAGAAAAAACTATGGGTGTGCATGGGTCGGGTGAAATCGGATTTGATGTGACTCAGATCCGACCCGAAATATATACCGGGCCTATTTATTAGACCCGAACCCGGCCCTAAACCCAATGAAATCTATACACTTTCGAGCCACGATTATACCGGGTAAAAACCGGGTCATTAACATTACATTAGCTTGATAACTTCTTATAAGCTAGCACATGAAAATATCTAAATTTTCAAGGCTCCAACTATTATTTGACATAGTAAATTCACTTAGAAAAACAAGAACCGACTCTTCTCTAAAATTAAAGCATAATCATAATCAATACTAATATTATATAATAACACCAAATATTTAAATCAATACAAATAACACAACATTATGCATTAGTCTAAAATCTTATGCATTTTAAACATAAAACATTAACTTATAGTCTTATAATAACTAATAACACAAAATATTAAGGTTTCCAATACTTAAATTCCACATAAGAATAACCATCATTCATCACTAATAACACAAAATATTAATTGTATATGATGACCGGGCTACCAGGCCGACTTCGGGTGACCTGAGCTATGACCCGGATCCGACCCGAAATAATGACCGGGTTTATTTTTGAGACTCTTACCCGACCCTAGACCCGATGAAATCACACCAAATTAGGCCCTAAAGTGCTCGGGGCCAGGCCGGGTCTTCGGGCAGGGCCGGGCCATGCCCACCCCTAGAAAAAACTGTATTTTTTTTCTTTTTCTGACTCATTTTTTCTTTCATTATTGTTATTATCATTATTGTTGTCATTATCATTTTCTTTTACCAAAGTTAGGAAACTCGAACCCGCAACCTCTTAATTGAGTATGAAAAGACTATACCATTTGAATTATTATTCATTGACATTGTTGTCATTATCATTACACTTATATTTATTATAATTTGCATTAGTCAATACAACTTCTATCTACATTTATCTAAATTCGCGCATATAAATTAATATAATTTATTTATTAAAAACAATTTATATTTCTACTAATCAAATGGGGTTCAAAATTGCTAAAAACTGCTGGCCACAAAGAGTTTTTGTTTTTAGAATAAAGATTAAACATAATTTTGTTTATTTGTTTGATATAGTTGGAGACACCACATTTCAGCAGTATTAGGGAAAACAAAAAAGCTATTGCAGACTCAGATATCCGGAATCTTATCTACGGGTTTGGGTGAGATTTTTTGTCCGAAAAATTGGGCTTGACTGTTGGACTTGAATGAATTTTATCTCCAGTTTTTATTTTTATTTTCCTTTTAAACAGAAGTCCAAAATTTTGTTAGAAAGCTCAAAAACTTATTGCACTGAAATTTATGGCTAAACCCCACGTTCGTAACATTAGTTAGAGATTAAACAGGTCAAACTTGACTTAATAGAATCAAGTTAAATTGATTGAATGTTTAGTATCGATTTTTATAGTATTATTCGAAGAGTTGCTAAACTAATTTCTGTAAATGTCTATTTGTTATGCTGTCCACCTAAACTTAAGGTCATTATAGATATTATAATAAAATTTTGTAGGAAAATATTTCGAGAAATCGATGAAGATCATATTAAATCTTAACAAAAAAATAGATATTTTATTACGAACCACAAGTTTTATGTTAAACGTAATCTTTTATTTAAATAAAATATTAAAATTTAAATTATATATTGTATATATAATAATTTATTGACTAACGATAAATTTTTAAATAAAACTCAAATTCGTAATAAATTAATTTTTCACTTGTTGAATTAAAAAGTATTATGAACAACTAAAAAAAATTGACTTAATAGGTCAACACCATATACACATGTGACTTCCTCTCTCGTGAAGACCACACGAAAGTTCCCTAGCCACACTAGAACACACTAATATAAGGGTAAAAAATAAAGTAATGTAAATAGTAAATTTCTATGTATTGTTGCTGTAAAAATTAGTTACATTAACATCTAATAAGTTGTTAAATATACAAAATTAAATAGGGTAAATAACTAATAATTTTTTTGAACAACATAAATAACCACCAATCAAATTAAAACATACTATACCTCTAAATTATCCATCTAAATTTTAATAATAGAATAACTATACGCACACCTAATAAAATAAACATTTGATATATCCATTGTTCACATTATTCAGTAACTTTTCTAATTAAATAAATTTACATTCACTCCACTTGTAGATAAAAAGGGCAAAGAAAAATAAAAAAGAAGGGATACTCTCTAATGAAGGGCTGAATATGGATAGATAAGTTTCATTCTTACAAAATAAAAGATAGAAAGTGAAACCATGTAAGATGAAAAGGAAAATATTTACAAAAAAAAAAAATAGTTTAGTCAATATCTAGTGCCTCTATTTTATGCATCAATCGCCAATCTTCAATGTTTGTCCCTTTGCTAAAATCCAAGCTTGGAAATGTCCTCTTCTCTAGCATCTCTATTATCCTGTGGGTTTGACCAAGCATGCAAACCGCATATCTCACACTCTCCTCTCGTTCTTCAATGGCACTGTTCAAGCACTTTGTGGATATAACATGGGGCAAGTTTGTGAGACATGCACCCAATATATCACATATCATTTCTGTTAGTGCTTCAAACAACCTCTCTGAGCTCATGATTTCATTGTTTAAGAGAGAAGTTTGGCTTATTCTGTACATGGAGTTAGATGCCAATATCTTGATGGGCCATGATGAAGGTGCTACCCTATTGCATATGTGTCTATATTTTGCTTTGAATTTGTCATACCTGATTTTAGCAGCTTCAGCTAGTCTCTCTATTGTCTCTTTGGGACTCTTTCCTTGAAGGGAGAGCTTATAAAGATCCACATCTAACCACTTATCATATAAATCAACTCCAAGCCACACAATATCTGCTGCCATTCTCAATTTACTTAATTTTCCTTCTTTGTCCATATTGTTTTCTATGAACTTCACATAGAGGAGCCCTTCATTTAGAGCTCCTATCAAGTTTTTCACTTTGAGCCTATTGATGTTTGGAATTGCAACTATTATGCTAGCTAGTGTTACTAAAGGAAGTGACCAACCATATAGGGCTTCCACAGGATGCAAAGATAGAACTTGGTCACTATCAAATGTTGCCACCCCTTTAAACCCTTGCAAGACAGAGCATTTATCTTGTATTAGCTCAATGACTTGTTTTGGCTCATTCTTCTCTCCTACATGAAACCAATGATTAGTCGCGTCACGGTTGTTTTTCATCATCACTTCAACTAGCTCTTCCTCGCCTTCAAGATGAAGAACGAAACGCTTTAGATCCGGCTTTGACTCTGCCACTGAGTTAATGCTCGAGACGTTGTTATTAAAGTTGGATTTCAATCTCTTGCACCGCTCGTAACACTCCAAAACCAAGCACATGAGAGATATTGAAATGAATTGTGTTGCTTTGCTCAACAACACAATCCCCACCTGCATTTTAATGAAGAGATTAAGTAGAAGCAGTTTTGCATCATGGGCTATCTTTCTAAACTGCCTATTCTGAATTCGATAACCAAGAGGCCTTTCTTTCAATAGTTCTAGTCTGTCAATCCAATACCCTTCTACTTGCAATCTTCTCTTGCTGTTCTTATGTCTCACATTTGGCCACCTATAAGTTATGGCAGTGAACCATCTAAATGCAGGGGCAATAGTACCAACTGCCACTGCAGCAACTTGAACTATGAGAATCAATGTGGTAGACCATTTGTAATCGCTGTCGCCGGAGCAGAATCTTAAGGACCAAGGCATCAAGTAAGACCGAAGCATTGCCTCGGCTAATGCCAATGTACTTAGAAGACAGAACGCACCGGATGCAGTGCATGTTACTGACCTTCCAAGAACAAATTGGGGGCTACTAGTGTGTGCCATCATCCAAACCCTCATCAATTCATCTCTAAGATTGTTGATGAGTTGTCCAGTGTCTTCCTCCTCCATTCGGCTTAAGCTTTCTTTAAGCATTGCCTCGTTTGTTTCGTACTTCAGCTCCAAGTAATGCTTCATCTTGGGAATTGCTATGTCTAAGGAGAACATTGTCATCAAGAGAATGAGCATTAGAAGTATGATGACAACATGTTCTGCCCAGAATACATAGATAACACCAGTAGCAAATTGGATGCAGATGTTCGCAATCATGGTGATCACAAGTATTCCCATGGCCACAACATTCATCATCGTCTCTTTCTTGTCCGTCACACCAAGAGAAGGCATGGAGTTACCTATTAAAGAGATGGAAATGGGAATTATCATTAGTCTATTATCACTTAGCACATATATATATAAGAACTTTTAGATAAATTGTAACAATATTTTAAATTTTATTAATATTAAAACACAAAATGAATTTTTAGATATTTTTAATATTTTTAATTATATAATCATGTAAGATAATTTTTTTATTAATAAATAATAATATATACTATTTAAAAACTTATTTTAAGAGCATAGACTAAGAGTAGTATTAAACATGCTGATATACGATGATATTTAAGTGTGTATATGATTTTTAGAAAAATATTTTTTATTATGACCCGCGTGTTACGGAAGTGTCGAATCTAAAATGTGTTCGAGATGCAGATATTATAACTCAACAAAATATCCATCCGTACTTAAAAAATCCATATTAATCCGAGAAAATTTTCATTATATCTTCTTGAATTTGAAAAAAAAAAAATTGATCCCCTATATTTATGCAAAAAACAAATCCAGTAAAAATTTATTTCCTAAATTTAACAGAATGATCTCATGAAGAATTTTGAGAGAAATTTGTTACCCACTTTATGTTTCAGTAATTAAATTTAGTGTCTTTTATTTTTTATTTTACTTTTATTTTTTGTTTTTTTTTTATACAAGAGTAGAAGAGTGCAAATGTGCGACTACTTTTTTTGGTGACAACAAATGTGTAAACAACTGATATTCATAATTAGGAGTAGCAGAATTTAGCTACTCTAACTTGCTTATTTAAAAATGTTAAATGACCAATATTGTAAAATGATACCAGATTTGTGTAGTAAGCAATCGAAAGAAGAGAGAAAAAAGAGAACTAAAGCTGATGATAAAGTTTAAGCAGATTGAAAAAAAGACAGGAAAATAAAGACAGAGAATTAGAGAGAGATTTGGATGATGAAAATTCTGAATTGAATGGATGAAGCATCATGCTTCTACACTATAAATATACACTATATATATCTATACAATGAGTGAGGGATAAATAACTAGCTGTGAATTAATTCTATCAAACCTACCAATTAAACAAATTAAAAACTGCCTAACAACTTTCTGTATCTAGAAATTTTTAGCAGTAAAAGAATAGAAAATTAAGTAATGTTGATTTATATAAAACACAAATAAAAGAAAAATATTGTCCATATTATTTTTGTCTTGAAATAAAATGTGCGCAATTTAATTTCTATTAAGGTGGAAATTCGTGTGCAGTTATCTTTGTATAAAATTGATAATCAAGAACTGTTAGATGACAATTTAGTTAAATATGTCAAATTATTTAACGATTCTAAACTATCAACTTTACGTAAAAACAAATGCACGTTGAGTATTTACCTCCTAATAGATTAGCACATGTTATAACAAATACAGCAAAATATTGGTCCAAAAGTGTAGCAGTAACAGAACTTGTAACTACCCTAACTAACTTGCTAATCAGTAATATTACAATATTACCCATGATTGTGCAGGTGAATGCACTGCTGGTGAGTTTTGCTAGCTGGTCAGAGCGCTGAGGCATGGAAGTGTTGAGATCCACGGAAAGCTTCAGCGCAACGCCAATGACAGTCAAGGTGGTGGCATTGAGGCAGAAATATTTGCAGGGGAACCACAGCTTGCGGCCGCGAAACCCGAGCACGAGATCGGCGGTTACTGCTATGAGGCAAGCAAGGGATGCTGCTGCTATGTATATTCCAATCCATGGCATTGGCTTGCTGAACTTGTCATCGTCCATGTACCCGTCAACGTTGCACCCGATTATTCCCATCTTGTTACAAATTCTCTTTCTCTATCTCTATCTCTTTTTTCATATAATGTTTATAGCTTTGATTTGCTTCTTCTGCTAAAGATATATAATTATCGAAGAAGCTAATGATGTGGTGAACATGATGTAATTACGAATATGTCCTTAGTTCGGACCTGCAATAGAACTACTATTAAGGCAATTCTTTTTGTGAATTTCTTTTGATAGGGTAAAATATATTTTTTTGGTAAAGTATACTTTTTATTCTTAACTTTTACAATTTTTTTAAAAATATTTTTAATGTTTAATTTCATTTAATTTTGTTTTTAATATTTTTAATTCATTCAATTTTGTTTCTGATATTTTCGACTTATGTCAAAATTATCCTTAAAAATTTTAATTTTACCTCTAATATTTTACATAGAATAACGTCTAGAGATAATTTTGACATAAATCGAAAATATTAGAAGCGAAATTGAATGACAACTAAAGTCAGGAGTATTTTAAAAAAATATTACAAACGTTAGTGACAAGGAGTCTACTTTACTCTATATTTTTTATTTTTAATATTTGTAATTTTTTTTAAATATCTTAATGTTTAGTTATATTTAATTTTATTTTTAATATTTTTTATTTGTGTTAAAATTATATTTAAATATTAATTCTATATAAAATATTAGGAACAAAATAAAAAATTTTTAGATAGATGTTTTGGTATTTTGCAAGGGTATATTGATATTGATAATAGTTTGATTTACGTCAATAACATTATTGTTGACTAATATAAAACTGTGATATACTATACAAGATCGTATTAGGGTGCTATAGATAGAAGGATGTAGTAATGAATAATGTTTGTTTATGGAACTTTGATTAATGAATTGACATGGCGGACCCGCCAAATGAGGTGGGAACTAAACTGGAGTTTTCTGTGTATTATTTAGACGGACCAAAATCATCTGCTGTTACTACTTTTCGTTGACGGATATGAATGTACCACTTGGAATAATATTAGTGTTAATTGAGAAATATTTTTTTGTACATTTTTATATCCTTTATATGGAGTTTTTAAATAAATGGAATAGATATAATAATTACTAATATATGTAAGGTGAAAATATTTATACGTTTGTCTTAAGTTAGACATCTCGTTTAACTGAGAAGGAGATATATATTTACATATTGTATGTGTTTATACTATAATAGGTGATACGAAACAAACGTGATAAGTTTTCATAAAAATAAATTTGAACATTTTTTGTTTTAAATACACAATTGTATTATGGACGATGATGGAGAACATCATCACGCGAAGATGGTTTATGCGCAATTTCTAGTTCTACAAGTCTACAACTGACAAATATCTATTGTGATAGATTTGACATAAATGACACAATGGTAATTAGCTTTTGTATGTTAATTAGGTATTCAGTTGTGACAATTGGTTTTTGTTTTTCTAACAAATAAAAGTTGAGATGGGTAAATTTACCGCATAATATAATAATAAAAAATACTCTACAACTAAGTAATTTATCCAATTAAATTTAACTAAATTTATAACCATTTTTTCCATTCACGTATATTAATGCTTTAAAAGCGTGGCCATATTTCCTACATACGGCTACGTTTTAAAGGGTAACCATTTATAAAAAGCGTGGCAAAAAAAAGCGTAGCGATAGGTTACCAAAAACGTGACGATAGAGTAACTGTCATGCTTGCAGACGTGACCCTCTCAAAAGCGTGGTGGTGGCTCAGAAAGCGTGGCGAAAAGTTATTGCCATTTTTCAACATTTTGCCACGCTTTAAAAGCGTAACAATAGAGCTGTTTTCTTGTAGTGATTTTTCTTCTCATCTTTCTCTTTTGTTATCGTCGTTGTCGTCTTCACCACCACTACTGCAGTCTTCTCCTCCTTCTTTTTCATTTGAATTTTTTCTCCTCCTTTCTTTTCCTCATCATCATCATCATCATCAGAATTATAGTGTTTCTTTTTCTCCTACATTTTTTTCATTGCACATGTAAGTTTTTAATCCAATAAGTGTGTATTCAAGTCTAATATGAGAAGTAATACTCTTAAAAGAAGAAATAAGATCAAAAGAAAAAAAGAAAGAAAAAATAATAAGAACAAAAGAAATGTAGCATTAAAGACGAGATTAATCTATGTTTTTAATTTGTAGCAACATTTCGATGTTAAAATTAAGAAATTTAGGTGCTATTTTTGTTTATGGTAAGAAATTAATCCAATAAGTATAAACTTACATTCATTCAACTAAATAAGATTGCAATACATGTTTATTCATGTCTAATATGAGAAGTAATACTTCTAAAAAAATGTAAGAGAACAAGAAAAAAAAGAAAGAAGAATAATAAGAAAAAAAATGCAGTATTAAAGAAGAGATTTCAGTATTTTGTAACAAAACTCTGGTGTTAAAATTATGAGGTGTTATTTTTGTTTATGGCAAGAATCCAATCATATAAGTGTAACATACATTCATTCAACTAAATAATATTTTAAAACTCTCCTTCCTCCTCATCCTCCTCCTCCTCTTTTTCTTCTTTTTCTTTCACATTCTTATCAATTTTTATTTCACCTTCTTATAGTCACGGTTAAAAAATTTCGGTGTTATTTTTTACTAAATTTTACATAACTCAAAACTCCTCCTCCTCTTTTTCTTCTTCGGTATCATCATGTTCTTCTTTTTTCTGTTTCAACTTCTCATAATTCTTTCGTTTTGCTCTTATAACAAGAATAAAAATAAGAAAAAGAGAAAAAAATCAAATAAAAAAAAGAAGACATACATAATGGTGTAAAAATACCAAGAAGAGGAGAAGAAAAAAATATAGCAATAACAAAATAATAAAAGAATGAAGATGATAAGAAAATATGTAAAAAAGAAGAAGAAGGAGGAGGAGGTAGCGCATTCATATGCGCTAATAATTAAGCTAGTTTTTGTTGGGTTTGAACAATTTGGTTGAACTTGGTTGCCAAAAAGACTTAAATGTGTAGCATCATTCATAAAGAGAAAAAGGATCTGACCAAAAAATAAATAAATAAATAATTAAGAGAAATAATTATTAAAAAAAAAGATTAGTTTAATGTCTATTTTTAGAACACATATTAGCTATACTAATTTCATACATTTAACTAAGATTAATTCATTTAAAAAAATTGTTTTCTGCTTTTATTTACCTTGCTAAAGTTGTTACACTTACAAGCATTATCTTACTTTCGAGTAAAAAAAAAAACTTTACCTTTATTCATCATATTAAGCACAGTCTTTAGAATTAATAACAATTAATATACTACTTTAATTTTTAACTCCGCTTATGCTACATCTGTGATACATAGTCAGTCCTAAGTTTGGATAAAGGAGGAGGGTTGTGTTAGGACTTTGACAGCTAGCATAAAAACTTAGTTGAATTTTCATGACATAGATCAAAGACGTTATTGCGCTAAAGCTAGATCGTTGTCCAGAAGCAACGCGCTGTATGACTCGTGTACAGTGTCAAATGAGCAAGAGCCGCTGCATCGGTTCCTAAGCGTAGTGTTACATGAGCAAGAGTTTCTGCGTTTTTGTGAACGGACGAGAGTAAATAAGCTAGTTCATAAAGAAAAAGGTAAAGCTAAAGATCGGAGCGACAGAAGGTTGAGATTTAGGATATGGAATATAGGCATTCTAACAGAAAAATCCATAGAGGTGGTGGATACCATGACGAGGAGGAAGATTAATATCATGTGACTACAAGAAACAAAATGGATCATCGCAAAGGCTAGGGAGTTGGATACCTCCAGATTCAAACTTTGGAATAAAAGAAAGGTAAAGAATAGGAATTGAGTAGGTATTATCGTGGATAAGCAGTGGAAAAAGGACATAGTGATTGTTAAGAGGGTGGGTAATTGAATCATCTCTATCAAACTTGTGATAGAAGGAGGTACTTTTCATGTGATTAGCACCTATATACCACAAGTGGGTTCGGACGAGCAACACAATATAAGATTTTGGGAGGATCTAAAGAGTTTGGTCCAAGACATACCTTCAGGATATAATATTTTCTTAGGAGGAGATTTAAATGGCCATGCGGGAAGAGAAGTGACTAGGTATGGAAGTATTTACGGAGGCCATGGTTTTAGGGTGGTCAATATTGAGGGTAAAAATATTTTAGACTTTTCATCAACCTTTGACCTTCTCATCGCAAATACATGTTTTAAAAAGAGAGACGAA
Organism: Arachis duranensis; assembly: GCF_000817695.3. Classification (NCBI taxonomy): domain Eukaryota; kingdom Viridiplantae; phylum Streptophyta; class Magnoliopsida; order Fabales; family Fabaceae; genus Arachis; species Arachis duranensis. The sequence continues at coordinate 37,977,645 of NC_029772.3, read as the reverse complement.
TATCTTATAACCTATAAGAGTGGCATGACAAGCTCTCAATTCGACCTTTTCTTGTTGAGGAGAGTCGACCATAAATTTTGCATTAATTGTAAAATTATTCTGAGAGAAAGTTTAACAACACAACATAGAATGCTCGTCATGGATTTTCGCATTGAGTAAAAGTTGAGAAAAAGACATCATATGAAAAATCCAATGACGAGGTGGAGGCAGATAAAAAGTGAGAAACAAATAAGCTTCCTATGACAGGTAGGAGAAGAGGCAAAGTAAAAAAGGGATGGAAGTGTAGAGGAGATGTGAAGGGAGATGACAGAAGTTATTAGAAGAATAGTAAAAGAAAGTTCTGGTGAATCTAGAGGGATAGGACCAAGAGACAAGGAGTCTTAGTGGTAGAATGTGAGCGTACAAGAAAAGATAAAGACAAAAAGGGAGTGCTTTAAAGAGTGGTCTTTGTGCCACAATGCAAATAATTGGAAAAAAATATAAGGTGGCTAAGAAAAAGACAAAAGTGGTTGTAAGTGAAGTAAGAACAAGAGTATATGAGGGCCTCTACCAATATTTAGGCACGAAGGAAGGAGAAAAAAGTATATATAAAATTGCAAAAATTCGTAAAAGAAGAACGAGAGACTTGGATCAAGTTAAGTGCATAAAGGATAAAGACGGAGAGGTTTTGACTCAAGATGAGAAGATCAATGAAAGGTAAAAGAGCTATTTCTACGAGTTATTTAATGAAGGATAGAAGACTCTTTCGAGTCTTAGTCGGTTATGCACAAGGGAAGAAGATCAAAATTTTGACTACTATCAAAGTATTCGAGACTTCGAGGTAAAAGAGGCTCTAAAGCAGATGAAAAAAAATAGAGTAATAGGACCCGATAATATTTCGATTGAAGTTTGCAAGGGTCTTGGAAAGAAAGGCATTAGTTGGTTAACCAAGCTTTTTAATGAGATTTTAAGGTCAAAGAAGATACCATATAAGTGGAAAAAGAGAATCTTGGTACCTATTTACAAGAATAAGATGGATATACAGAGTTGCAAAAACTATAGAGGGATCAAGCTCATGAGCCATACCATGAAGTTATCGGAAAGGGTGATAGAACGGAGGCTGAGATAAGAGACACAAGAAACAAAGAACCAATTTGGTTTTATGCCAGGTAGATCCACCACTAAAGGTAGATACTTGTTAAGAAGGATGATGGAAAGATATCATAGTAATAAAAGTGATCTACATATGGTGTTTATTGATTTGGAAAAAAGCATACGATAGGGTACCAAAGGAGGTCTTATGGAAGATTTTGAAAAGGAAGAGAGTAAGGATCGCATATATTCATGCAATTAAAGACATGTATGATAGGGCTACAACTAGTATGAAGACTCAAGGTGGTGTAACAGATGAATTTTCTATTGGTAAAGGATTACACCAGAGATCATCCTTAAGTCCATACCTTTTCATGTTAGTCTGGGAAGTACTCACAGAGCATATCCAAGAGCCTGCGCCATGGTGCATGCTTTTTGCCGATGATATCATCTTTATGGAAGAGTCAAGGGAAGACTTAAATAAGAAGTTTGAGTTATGGAAAGAAGATCTAGAAGTGTATGGTCTGCGCATAAGCCATAGCAAGAAGGAAGATATGGAATGTAAGTTCGGCCGCCGAAGGAAAAACCCTAATACAGAGGTGAAAATTGGAGAAAACATCCTACGAAAAGTTAAAAGTTTTAAGTATCTTAGGTGTATCATACAAGATAATGGAGAGAAGTTGGTCAAAATGGCGGAATGCATATGGTTTTATATGTGGCAAAAATGTGCCTTTAAAACTTAAAGGTAAATTCTACCACACTGCTATCAGACCAGCTATGGTTTATGGTATAGAGTGTTGGGCGGTCAAAAGAGAGCACAAACATAAGTTAAGTGTGGCAGAAATGAAGATGTTGAGATGGATAAGTGGTCATACGCAATCGGATAGAATAAGGAACGAAGATATAAGAGAGAGAGTTAGAGTAGCACCTATTATGAAAAAGATGATAGAATCACGTCTTAGGTGGTTTGGACATGTGAGAAGAAGACCAACAGAACACCTAGTCAGGAGGGTGGATCAGATGGAAGATGGATAAGGGGTAAAAGGCAGAGAAAGATCTAGGAAGGCCATTCCTGAGGTGGTCAAACGAGATCTATATGTAAACAGTCTCTCTGTAAACATGATACATGATAGAGTTCAATGACATTGTTTGATTCATGTAACCGACTCCACCTAGTAGGACAATGTTTTGTTGTTATTGTTGTTGTTGTTGTTGTAATATACTACTTTTATTTTTGAAATATTTTATCATTATCATATTAAAAATAGTTATCTTGAAAATAATAATCTTTATTAGTATAAAAATAAAAATATTTGTTATATAATAATTTCATAAATAGAAATAGTAATATATATATAAAAGAATGGTAAAAAATACTATAAGAAATTAATTAATATTTGAAAAAATATATGATTCTAAGTCAATCTTGCTAAATTAGTTATTGGTAGATTAGGATTTTAACTAAAAATCAAACTTTAAATTTAAATTAAAATCACTTTTGCACGCTCAATTAGTTGCTAATATGTGTTTTGACAAAAAAATTATATTCTAATTTCATGTTAGAATCACTCATTTTGTCAACCAATGGCTAATAAATATTCTGACAAAAAAATAAATTCTAATTTTATAGCCAGTTATTAGCTATAATTAGTATTTTGATTAAAAAAAAAATAGAAACAAGTTAGACTCTATTTTATGTTAAAATGACTGTTCATTGTCAATAGTAATTTATAAGTATTTTGACAAAAAAAAACTTTAATTTTATGTTAAAATCACTCTCACATTGTCGGCTAGTTGTTTAGTGTTTTGACAAAAAATTATACTAACTTTTTCTTAAGATTATTCTTGCTCTTCCAATCAATAAACAATAGGTGATTTGCCAAAAAAATATACTAATTTTGTTTTAGAGTTAGTCTTGCACTGCTAGTTTTTAGTTTATCAGTGTTTTGATATGATAGGGGTCTGTCTAAAATCAGCTCAAGTCTTTTGAGTTTATCTGATGCACCATATAATTTGAAGCATTAGATTAAATTGATATTAGATCTAATAGTTTATATTTAATTTATAAATGAATTATTAAAAATTACAGTAAAAAATAACAAGTCTTTAATATTTTAAAATTGGCCCATATAAAATTTGAATAATAAACCCTCGTTTCAGATGCTTGCTGCCGCTTCTTCTCCTTTGTGTTGCTTTTTCCCCTTTGTGAGGACCTCTTCCTCACCTGGTACCTTATGTTTGCTGCCTCTTCTTCCTCTTGGTGAGGACCTGCCGCTTCTTTGTCTACCGTCTTCCTCACCAAGTACCTTCCTGTTTCAATGCAATTTCTCGATTTCATCAAAATTTTCTTGAATTTGTGTTGGACGCGGTGCCTCTTCAGTTCTATCGGAATCCTCCTCGGCACCATTACCAAGAGGATTCTCATTGGTACAAGTTAATCTTCAAAGTTTTATACTTTGGCAATTTCAATTCTGTGCATTTTACAATTAACGGATGTTGATGATGATGATTGTTTTATTTTGATGTGTGGTTTAGTGAATTTTATTTAAGCTTCCACCAGCTTCGTGGTGCTCGTGTTCCTCAATTTGTTCTGCTGCACCGCACTCCTTTTCGCATAAGGATTGGGGTTTAGGGTTTGGCTTGTGCACTCATCTTCTACTGTGCCCCTTTTCAACTCAATTGAAGTTGTAAACTTGTTTCTTTTAATTTTCTCTTTTCATCATTCAAAGTTTCATCGTATGGTTCTGTTATTTAGATTAATCATAATACTGGATTTTCTAGTTATTTAGATTTCAAAAGGTTGGATTTTTTGGGTGCTTTTTATTGTGAGATCTTTATATTTTGATTTAGAAATGCTAAAGATGAATGGACAAATATGTACTTTTGTATATTATAATCTGTTGTCCAATATTAGCTATATTTTGTTAATTTGTATTAGATTTTTAAACTGAAGCAATCCATGAAAATACATGTTAAGCTATTTTCTTGTCTTCTTTCTTATCTTTTGTTTTTTTACTTTTTTCTCTCTTTTTTAATATCCTGTATATGAATATTTGCTAAAGCTTTAGTTATATCTTAGCTCCCTTATTGATTAATCCATGTGCTAAGTAATGATGTTTGTGTAAGGTTTTTATTGCTGCTGAGCATTTTAAATCATCTTTGTTCTTGTCAAGTGTGAACACATGTCTTGAAGTATGATTTAGCTAGATGTTGGATCAATGGTATTTATGGAGTTACTTTTCAAGTTGGAAGTCTTCATTTTTCTCACTTTCAATATTTCTTTGTTTTTGGTATCCTGATTTCTTGTTCTGCGCTATTCACATTGTCCTAAAGCATGTAAACTTCACCATGTTCTTGATGTGCAGTATGTGATGATTGTACTAAAAGGGTCAGTGCCCATAGCCTTTGGTGGGAATGAGCAGCCTGCAGCTTATGGTGAATTGGTGTCCATTGGTGGTCTTAACCCTGACATGAACAAGAAGCTTAGCGCTGGAATCGATTCAATTCTTGAAAACAAGCTGTCTGTGCTAAAGTCAAGATTCTTTCTTTTTAGCATTTTAATTGCCTGGATTAATTTTTAGTTGATTTAGTTCTTTATTCCTGTTTTGGTTTCTCTGCTATTTTTTACACACTACTGTTTAGTTGGTTGGTTCATAATTTTGAACCTTCATTGATAAATTAATTAAAGAAGTATAAGTAATTAAAGAAGTACAAGTTATTAAAGAACACTTTACAAATTGGACCGTTTGCTTGCACAACTTTTAATATATAGACATGTTTAATGTGCAGGATGCATCCGATGAACTACTGTTAAGCTTTATGCATGTTTCTTAGTACGAGTTGTGATTGGTTATTCCGTGATTTACAAAAACTTGTATTGTTTTTAATACCTTGGCTTTCTTAAAATGCAGAGGCATATTTTTGTCATTGGGAAAGAAGAGAGGTGAACTCAAGCTATTATGGACAAGAGGGGAACCAGAAATGCCTTGCCCTCATAACCAAGAGTCTCAATATTGAACGAAGTGACAATAGGGATAGTAGTATAGTGTACCATAGGGATTAGTTTAATATATAGGAGATTGATAGAAACTCTAGAAGACTATGTAAACATTTGGCACTGTCATAACCAAATTTTAACCAAATAAACATTTGTCACTTGTGAATCCCAAACACAATAAAATCAATTTAGATATTGTCGTATTGCCCTCCTTCTCATATATATACGAATGTGAGCACGCCATGCCACAAGCAACCAGCAATACATGATTCAAGAAATACAATTTGTTGAAAGAAATAATGCTAGTGATCTGCCACTGAAACTATTCTAAAGTAATGATTGTCATCCATAAAAAGAAAAATACAACTTCAAATTTTAACTTGAAGTGTAAACACTTCAAGATGCTTTAAGGCGTAGAGAAGCTAGATTTTTCACATGTGCACCCACCCAAAGCTTAACCAGGCTAAAATATTTCATAAATAAAGACTAAATGCTCAGACAAAAGATCAATAAAAACCAACCTGAAGTACTATAGTTAATGCCACTATCCCCATAAGTTGGCTTTGTTTATTAATGTGACACAACGTAACAAAATACTTCAAAATCACTGTAGTTCTAGTTTTTGATTTCATCTTCTATGATTGATGTTGAAAATAAAAATAGTTCATTTACTAGCTAAATATTACTATCCACTTATATATTATTTATTTAAGTCTGAATGGTACCCAAGTAGCTGCTTTCATTATTGATTTATTTGACCAAGTTGCATTCTAGGAAGAAGTCAAGAATATGAAATCAAGTTAGCGGCCAATGATATTGTTTTTTTGGTTTTTTTTATTGATTAAATCATATGAAATCAAGTACAAGACATAAAGAACTATAGAATGTCAATCTTGATTATATATTATAAGTCACAAGTCACAAAACCTTTTCAAATACATGTACACTCCAAATACTACTTCACACTTTCAAGTTAAATACTTAAACTTGATGCACAATCTTTCATAAATTTTTTACATAAGTTTACCATTAATTAATAGTGGAGATTTATAGATGATCAGGTCACAAGTTTCGTGGAGATTTATACAGAAACATTGTTTCTGAACTCTATACTGTAGCTATAGCAACTAATAGTTTACTAGCTACTTCTTTAACAAAGAGTGCATCAGTACTTGTGTTCTGATGTCAAGTTGAAGATTTTTCTCTAGCATTTTTGCATAAACCTTGTTTGCCAAATTAACCTTGCCATGTAAACACATCCCTTACATAGCAGCATTATAAAGAGTGGCATTTGGCATAGTCCACTGCAAAATGAATAGATATTGGGGAGTTAAAGTGCTTATATTAGATCAGAAAATGAGGTAGCTCAATTATACTCAATTTAATAAACATTCATAATTATTTATGTGCAAAAAAAGACAAAATGGATATGTTCATAGCATTAACAATAGCTTAACAACAAAACCTTTTCAGAGGGAATCACATAGTACCTTGATGAGCGAATATTTTATATGTTTTTTGATGGTATTTTCATGTAATTTTTAGTATGCTTTAGTTACTTTTTAGTATATTTTTATTAGTTTTTATGCAAAAATCACATTTCTGGACTTTACTATGAGTTTGTGTTTTTTTGTGATTTCAGGTATTTTCTGACTGAAATTGAGGGACCTGAGCAAAAATCTAATTCAGAGGCAGAAAAAGGACTGCAGATGCTGTTGGATTCTGACCCTCCTGCACACGAAATATATTTTCTGGAGCTACAGAAGCCCAATTGACGCGCTCTTAGTTGAGTTGAAAAGTAGACATCTTGGGCTTTCCAGCAATATATAATAGTCCATACTTTGCCCGAGATTTGATAGCGCAAACGGGCATTTTAACGCCAACTTTTTACCCTTTTCTGGCGTTAAACGCCAGAACTGGCATAAAAGTTGGAGTTAAACGCCCAAACTGGCACCAAAGCTGGCGTTTACCGCCAGGAATAGCCTCTACACGTGAAAGCTTCAATGCTCAGCCCAAACACACACCAAGTGGGCCTCGGAAATGGATTTTTGCACTATCTATCTTAGTTTACCTATTTTCTGTAAACCTAGGTTACTAGTTTAATATAAAAACTACTTTTAGAGATTCATTTTATACCTCGTGACATTTTACATCTGAATTTGTATCTTCTACGGCATGAGTCTCTAAACCCCATGGTTGGGGGTGAGGAGCTCTACTGTGTCTTGATGGATTAATGCAATTATTTCTGTTTTCTATTAATCACGCTTGTTTCTATTCTAAGATATTCATTCGCACTTCAACGTGATGAATGTGATGATCCGTGACACTTATCACCATTCTCAACTTATGAACGCGTGTCTGACAACCACTTCCTTTCTACCTTAGATTGAATGTGTATCTATTGTGTTCCTGGTTCACGAGTTTGATTGCCTCTCCTGACAATAGAGCGTTCAAATATGTGAAACCAGAGTCTTTGTGGTATAAGCTAGAACCAATTAGCAGCACTCTTGAGATCTGGAAAGTCTAAACCTTCTCTGTGGTATTCTGAATAGGATCTGGGAAGGGGTGACTGTGACGAACTTCAAACTCACAAATGTTGGGCGCAGTGACAGTGTGCAAAAGGATCAATGGATCCTATTCCAGCATGAGTGAGAACCGACAGATGATTAGCCCTACGTAACCCGTAGTTGGACCATTTTCACTGAGAAGACGGATGGTAGCCATTGACAATGGTGATCCCCCAACATACAACTTGCCGTGGAAGGAACTTTGCTTGCGTGAAGAAGACAACAGTAGGAAAGCAGAGATTCAGAAGACAGGGCATCTCCAAAACCTCAACCTGTTCCTCATTACTGAATCAAAAGTACTTTTTATTTCATGTTATTAATTCTTCATAAACAAAAATCATTTTTTATCATTAATCTCCTAACTAAGAGTTACAAGACAACCATAGCTTGCTTCAAGCCGGCAATCTCCGTGGGATCGACTCTTACTCACGTAAGGTATTACTTGGACGACCCAGTGCACTTGCTGGTCAGCTGCACGAAGTTGTGTATCACGATTTTGTGTACCAACTTTTTGGCGCCGTTACCCGGATTGTCCGAGTTTGGACAACTGACGGTTCATCTTGTTGCTTAGATTAGGAATAATTTATTTTTGTTGGTTTAGAGTCACTAAATTTGAGTCTTTTGTTTGAGTTTAGTTTTATGTTTTAAGTTTGGTATCCTCTTTGTGTTTTTCCTTTTAATTTTCGAAAAAAAATTGTGTTTGGTTTTCTGAAAATTCTAAGTTTGGTGTCTTTTGTTGCTTATTATCTTATACATTTTCGAATTATTAGTGTTCCAAGTATAAAAAGGTTTGGTGTCCTTTGTGTTCTTATTTTCTTAAAAATTTTCAAAATTTGTTCTTGGTGTTCATCTTGATCTTCAAAGTGTTCTTGGTGTTCATCTTGACATTCAAAGTTTTCTTGTTTGTTCCCATTGTTTTAATCTAAAAGTTCCAAGTTTGGTGTCACTTTGTTGCTCTTCTCTCTCCACTTTAAATTCAAAAATAAAAAATATCTTTTCCTTTAATTCCTCATAAAATTTCGAATCCTTTGGGTTGACTTGGTCAAATTTTTTTAAAATCATATATTTTTCACAATTTCCTAACTACTTTCTCTCTCTATTTTTCAAAAATATTCTACAAAATTTTTCAAAATCTTTTTAATTAATAAATTATTTTAGTTTTCAATTTCCTTTTATTTCATTTTTTTATTTCCTTTTTTTTACAATCCACATCATCTCCCTTTCTCCATCATGGACCTAAGTGGAAATGAACAGTCCAGAAGGACTCTGGGTCATATGCTAACCCCACTACTGCTTCATATGGGAGTAGTATATGTATACCCCCATAAGAGCTAACACTTTTGAGCTAAATCCTTAGCTCATTATCATGGTGCAGTAAAACTGCCAGTATTCCGGTCTTCCATAGGAAGAGCCTGCTGAGTTTCTGGCATAATTCTTACAAATTGCAGACACAGTACGTGATAAGGAAGTGGATCAGAATGTCTACAGATTATTGCTGTTTTCATTTGCTGTAAAAGATCAAGCTAAGAGGTGGTTAAATAACCAACCCAAAGCCAGCATAAGAACATGGAAACAGTTATCAGACAAATTCCTGAATCAATATTTCCCTCCAAAAAGGATGACATAGCTAAGGCTGGACATCCAAGGCTTTAACCAAGAGGATCATGAATCTCTTTATGATGCCTGGGAGAGGTACAAAGAGATGTTGTGGAAATGCCCTTTTGAAATGTTTTCAGAGTGGGTGCAGTTAGACATCTTCTACCATGGGCTTACAGAAAAAACTCAGATATATCTAGACCACTCAGCTGGTAGATCTATACACATGAGAAAAACAATTGAAGAAGCTCAAGAGCTCATAGATACAGTTGCTCGAAATCAGCATCTGTACTTAAGTAGTAAGTCCTCCATGAAAGAAGAAGCTAGGGCAGTATCCACTGAACTTAGTCCTCCAGAACAAGTTGTTGAATTCAATCAGCAATTATGTTATCTAATAGAACAGCTAGCAGAATTTAAGGCAATGCTACAAGAAACCAAGGATGCTAACCAAAGTTTGGAGAAACAATTGAATCAAACAAAATAGCAGTTATCCAGACAAATAACAGAAGAATGCCAAGCTGTTCAATTAAGGAGTGGAAAGACATTAAATGTCTCAATTCAAGGCAACAGAAAGTCAAGGAATGAACAACCAACAGAGGATGAGCATACCACTGCCTAAAATCCCTTTGAGGACAGTAAGAGCCCCGAAAAGGAATAATTTTGGCATTCAAACGCCAGAAAAGGGTGAAAAATTGGTGTTAAATGCCCAGTGAATGCCCATTCCTGGCATTCAAATGCCAGAAAAGGGTGAAAAACTGGCGTTGAACACCCAATCCATGATCAGTTCTGGCGTTCAAATGCTAGAAAAGGGTGTAAATTGGTGTTAAACGCCCATCCAGCCCCCAATCCTGGCGTTCAAATGCCAATGAGGGATCAGACACCTGCAAGTGCTGATAGTAACCCCTCTAAGAAGGCTTCTCCAACCATCTTTGTAGGAACTAAACCTGCAGCAACTAAGGTTGAAGAATACAAAGTCAAGATGCCTTATCCTCAGAAACTCCGCCAAGCAGAACAGGATAAACAATTTGCCCGCTCTGCAGACTATCTCAGGACTCTTGAAATAAAGATTCCGTTTGCAGAGGCACTTGAGCAAATAGCCTCTTATACTAAGTTCATGAAAGAGATCTTAAGTCATAAGAAGGATTGGAGAGAAACTAAAAAAGTTCTCCTCACTGAAGAATGCAGTGTAGTCATTCTAAAAAGCTTACTAGAGAAGCTTAAAGACCCCGGAAGCTTTATGATACCGTGCACATTAGAGGGTACTTGTACCAAGACATCTTTATGTGATCTAGGAGCAAGTATCAACCTGATACATGCATCCACTATCAGAAAGCTTGGTTTGACTGAAGAAGTCAAACTAACCAGGATATGTCACTAACTTACTGATGGCTCTTTTAAAATGCCATTAGGCGTGATTGAGGACATGATTGTCAAGGTTGGGCCATTCGCTTTTCCCACTGACTTTGTAGTGCTGGAAATGGAGGAGCACGAGAGTTGCACTCTCATTCTAGGAAGACCTTTCCTAGCAACTGGACGAACTCTCATTGACGTTCAAAAAGGGGAAGTGACCCTGAGAGTCAATGAGGATGAGTTTAAGTTGAATGCTGTCAAAGCTATGCAGCATCTAGACACATCAAAAGACTACATGAGAGTTGATATTATTGACTTCCTGGTGGAAGAAGTCAATATGACTGAGAGTCTCGAAAAAGAGCTAGAGGACATCTTTAAAGATGTTCAGCTCAATCTGGAGGAATCAGAGAAAATAGAAGAACCTCTAATAACTCCTCATAAGGAGGAGAAGCCTCCTGAACCTGAGCTCAAACTACTATTACCATCCCTGAAATATGCATTTCTGGGAGAAGATGACACTTTTCTAGTGATCATAAGCTCTGCTTTAAATCCACAGGAAGAGAAAGCACCAATTCAGGTGCTAAGGACACACAAGACAGCTCTTGAGTAGTCCATAAGTGATCTTAATGGCATTAACCCAGCCAGATGCATGTACAAGATCCTATTGGAGGATGATGCCAAGCCAGTGGTTCAACCACAGAGGCGGCTGAATCCAACCATGAAGGAGGTGGTGCAGAAAGAAGTCACTAAATTACTAGAGGTTGGGATCATTTATCCTATTTTTGATAGTCCCTGGGTGAGCCCTATCCAAGTTGTCCCCAAGAAGGGAGGCATGACAGTGGTTCACAATGAAAAGAATGAACTGATTCCTACAAGAACAGTCACAGGGTGGCGCATGTGTATTGACTACAGAAGGCTTAATACAGCCACCAGAAAGGATCATTTTCCTTTACCATTCATAGACCAAATGCTAGAAAGACTAGCAGGTCATGACTATTACTGCTTTTTGGATGGCTATTCAGGCTATAACCAAATTGCAGTAGATTCTCATGATCAAGAGAAAATAGCATTCACATGTCCATCTGGAGTATTTGCCTACAGAAGGATGCCATTTGGTCTGTGTAATACACCTGCAATTTTTCAGAGATGCATGCTCTCTATTTTCTCTGATATGGTGAAAATTTTTCTGGAAATCTTCATGGATGACTTCTTAGTATTTGGAGACTCATTCAGCTCTTGTCTTGATCATCTAGCACTTGTTCTGAAAAGGTGCCAAGAGACTAACCTGATTTTAAACTGGGAAAAATGTCACTTTATGGTGATTGAAGGAATTGTCCTTGGGCATAAAATTTTGAACAAGGGAATAGAGGTGGATCAAGCTAAGGTAGAGGTAATTGAGAAATTACCACCACCTGCCAATGTTAAGGCAATCAGAAATTTTCTGGGGCATGCAAGATTCTATAGGAGGTTTATAAAGGATTTTTCAAAAATTGCAAAACCTCTAAGCAATTTGCTAGCTGCTGATACACCCTTTGTCTTTGACACAGAGTGTCTACAGGCGTTTGAGACTCTGAAAGCTAAGCTGGTCACAGTACCAATCATTTCTGCACCAGACTGGACATTATCATTCGAATTAATGTGTGATGCCAGTGACCATGCTATTGGTGCAGTATTAGGACAACGACATAACAAACTTTTGCACATCATTTACTATGCCAGCCGTGTTCTGAATGATGCACAGAAGAATTACACAACCACAGAAAAAGAGCTGCTTGCAGTGGTTTATGCCATTGACAAGTTTAGATCATATTTAGTAAGATCAAAAGTGATTGTGTATATTGACCATGCTGCTCTTAAATATCTACTCACAAAGCAGGATTCAAAATCCAGGCTCATAAGATGGGTGTTGCTTCTGCAAGAGTTTGATATAGAAATAAGAGACAGAAAAGGGACAGAGAATCAAGTAGCAGATCACCTGTCCCAAATAGAACTAGTAGAAGGGGTGTTCCACCCCTCTACTGAGATCTCTGAAACCTTTTCGGATGAGCAACTCTTTGCCATTCAGGAAGTACCGTGGTTTGCAGACATTGCAAACTATAAAGCAGTAAGATTCATACCTAAAGAGTACAGTAGGCAGCAAACAAAAAATTAGTTACTGATACAAAGTACTACTTGTGGGATGAACCATATCTCTTTAAGAGATGTGCAGACAGAATGATCCATAGATGTGTGCCCAGAGAAGAGGCACAGAAGATCCTATGGCATTGCCATGGATCACAATATGGAGGACATTTCGGAAGTGAGCGAACAACCACAAGAGTCCTCCAATGTGGTTTCTACTGGCCTACTCTCTATAGAGACTCCCGAGAGTTTGTATGTAGCTGTGATAGTTGCCAAAGAGCTGGTAATCTGCCTCACGGTTATGCCATGCCTCAGCAAGGGATCTTAGAGATTGAGTTGTTTGATGTATGGGGTATTGACTTCATGGGGCCTTTCCCACCATCATACTCAAACACTTATATTCTGGTGGCAGTAGATTATGTATCTAAATGGGTAGAGGCAATTGTTACACCTACTAATGATACTAAGACAGCGCTGAACTTCCTCCAGAAGCACATCTTTAGCAGATTTGGTGTCCCCAGAATACTAATTAGTGATGGAGGAACTCATTTCTGCAATAAACAGCTTGACTCTGCTCTGATCCAATATGGAATTAACCACAAAATGGCAACTCTATATCATCCACAGACAAATGGGCAGGCTAAAATCTCAGATAGAGAACTAAAATGAATCTTGGAATGGACTGTAAGTACCCGTAGAAAGGATTGGGCAAGGAGTCTGGATGATGCTATATGGGCATACAGAACTGCATTCAAAACTCCTATAGGGACCTTTCCATACCAGCTTGTGTATGGAAAAGTCTGTCACCTGCCAGTGGAACTGGAACACAAGGCCTACTGGGCAACCAGATTCCTAAACCTTGATGCCAAGTTAGCTGGAGAGAGAAGATTGCTCCAGTTGAGTGAGCTAGAGGAATTCAGACTCAATGCTTTCGAAAATGCAAAAATTTACAAAGAGAAAGCAAAAAGGTGGCATGACAAGAAATTGTCATCTAGAGTCTTTGAGCCAGGACAGAAGGTTCTGCTATTTAACTCTAGGCTCAGATTATTCTCCGAAAAATTAAAATCTCGGTGGAGGGGACCATATGTGATCACAAGCGTGTCACTATATGGATATGTAAAGCTTTAGGATGTTGACTCTGACAAAAAGTTCATTGTTAATGGATAGAGAGTCAAACATTATCTTGAAAGCAATGTTGAACAAGAATACTCAAAACTGAGACTAGACTAAAGCTCAGTAAAAGTCCAGCTAAAGACAATAAAGAAGTGCTTGCTGGGAGGCAACCCAGTCATTAGCAAAGGTTCTTGTTATTTAAATAATAATTATAGGAGTTTGATATAAATTATCTTTAAGGTTGATTATCTAAATGCAGAAGTTCATAAGTTATAGAAGGATTCAGAGCACAAAGTAGAGAAAAAGAGCTCACTGGCTCGAAAACACCAGTAAAGATACCTTTCTGGGCGTTAAATGCCAAAATGGGCACCATTCTGGGCGTTTAACGCCAGAATTGCAACATCCTGGGCGTTTAGAAAAATGCCCAGTGATAAAAGATTTCTGGCATTTAACGCCAGGCAGGGTACCTGGCTGGGCGTTAGACGCCCAAAAAATGGCCAACAAATGGGCGTTAAACGCCAGAATGGATACCATTCTGGGCGTTTAACGCCAGAAAGGATAGGGAGAGGAGATTTTGTTTTCACTTCAATTTTTTTTTAAATTTTCACGTTTTAATTCATAATTTTCTGCATAAACATGTTACAAATTTTCACTCAAATTCAATTTTCAAAAATTTAATAATCTTCTAGATTTTTTTTAATTTTCTTTCAAAATTTCTTTCCAAATCTTTTCCAACTCATCATATCTTCTTTTAATTCTTAGACACATCAACAAAAATTCAAATTTAACTTCTTTATATCTTTTCCATATCTTTTGAATTTTAAAATCTCATCTTTTTTTCATATCATGATTCATCTTTTACAAATTATATCTTCCTATCATATCTTTTTCAAAAATTTTTGACACCCATCCCCTCCCTTTTAAATACACGTTCGGCTATCCCATACCTCCACCATTCGAATCTGTCTCCCCTTCTATTCCTCTCTTTTCCTTTCTTTTGCTTGAGGACTAGAAAACCTCTAAGTTCGGTGTGTTTTTCCGTGATCACTAAGCAAAAACTCACCAAGATCATGGCTCCTAAAGGAAAACAAACCACTCTAAGAGGCAAGAAAGAGAATAATCCAAAACCACTTTGGAATCAAGAGAGGTTATTAACCAAAGAACATGAAGACCATTACCACAAAATAATGGGTTTGAGGTCAGTAATCCCGGAAGTTAAGTTCGATCTAAAAGAAGATGAATATCTGGAGATCCAAGAACAGATTCGAAACAGAGGTTGGAAAATCCTAGCTAATTCTAAGACAAAGGTTGAAAGAAATATGGTCCAGGAATTCTACTTAAATATATGGTTAACAGATAAGCAGAGAATGACAGGAACTACCTTCCATACCTTTCAAACTATGGTCAGAGGGAAGACTATTTACTTCCACCTTGACAAAATAAGAGAGGTCTTCAAGCTGCCTCAACTACAAGATGATCCAGAATCCTTTAATAGAAGAATGGTGAGAGTAGATAAGCACTTGGACCAAGTTCTAGAGGACATATGCCTTCCTGGAACTAAGTGGATAACCAACTCAAAAGGTGTCCCAAACCAACTCAAGAGAGGAGATCTCAAACCAGTCGCTAGGGGCTGGTTGGACTTCATTGGGCATTCTATACTGCCCATTAGCAATCGCTCTGAGGTTACTGTCAAAAGATCAATGATGATTCATTGCATTATGCTGGGAAACGAAGTGGAGATTCATCATCTGATTTCTTGTGAGATTTACACAATTTCAAATAAGAACTCCACTGAAGCCAAATTGGCTTACCCAAGCTTAATCTCTTTGCTATGTAAAGATGCTGGGGTAAAGATGGGAGTGGATGAGTTTATCTCAGTCGAGCATCCAATCACCAAAAAGTCAATGGCGGGACAACAAGTACACGACAACTCCATCAAGAGGAGGGCACAGAAGTTCCTCCCAGAAATCCCTCAAATCGACTACTGGGCCCACCTAGAAGCATTTGTCACCAAGCTGCAAGAAGCTATGGATCAAGTTAAAGAAAAACAACAAAATCAAAATAGCATGTTATGCAAGCTGCTTAAGGAACAAGAAAAGCAAGGGCGTGAGCTACAGGAGTTGAAGCGCCAGAAGCTCTCCCTTGAGGGACCAGACACCCCACAGATTGAAGGAGCACCCATCTCTCAAAATAAAGGTTGTTGAGTCCTAATCTTAAATCTGTGATAACTTTTATTATTAGAAACCTATCTTAAGAATTACATGAGTATTAGTAATTAGGGTCTTTATTTTTATTTTTATTTTTATTTTTATTATTATCTCCAAGTAAGCTATAATTTGTTCTTCTCATCATCACTAAACATGAATAAAATAGTAGATTTTCTCTAGAGTAAGGAGGTAGTTATTTTAAGTTTTCAATAAGAAAAATTCTAATTATTTTTATGTGGTGGTAACACTTTTTGTCTTCTGAATAAATGCTTGAACAGTGCATATTTTTTATAGTGAAGTTTATGATTGTTAAATTTGTTGGCTCTTGAAAGAATGATGAAAAGAAAGAGAAATGTTATTGATAATCTGAAAAATCATGAAATTAATTCTTGAAGCAAGAAAAAGCAGTGAAAAATACAAAAAAAACTTAAAAAAATTGGCGAAAAAAAGAAAAAAAAAATAAAAAGAAAAAGCAAGCAGAAAAAGCCAATAGCTCTGAGTAAAAAAGATCCAAGGCTTTGAGCATTAATGGATAGGAGGGCCCAAGGGAATGAAATCTTGGCCTAAGCAGCTAAATCAAGCTGTCTCTGACCATGTGCTTGTGTCATGAAGGTCCAAGTGAAACGCTTGAGACTGAGTGGTTAAAGTCGTGATCCAAAGCAAAAGAGTATGCCTAAGAACTCTAGGCACCTCTAACTGGGGACTCTAGCAAAGCTGAGTCACAATCTGAAAGGTTCACCCAGTTATGTGTCTGTGGCATTTATGTATCCTGTAGTATTACTGGAAAACAAGATGCTTGGGGTCACAGCCAAGACTCATAAAGTAGCTGTGTTCAAGAATCAACATATTAAACTAGAAGAATCAATAACACTATCTGAATTTTGAGTTCCTATGGATGCCAATCATTCTGAGTTTCAAAGGATAAATTGAGATGCCAAAACTGTTCAGGAGCAAAAAGCTACTAGCCCTGCTCATCTAATTAGAATCTGAGCTTCACTTAAAACTCTGAGATGTATTACCTCTTGATCTTCTTTTTATCCTATTTTATTTATCTACTTGCTTGAGGACAAGCAACAGTTTAAGTTTGGTGTTGTGATGAGCGGATATTTTATACGCTTTTTGGTGGTATTTTCATGTAGTTTTTAGTATGCTTTAGTTACTTTTTAGTATATTTTTATTAGTTTTTATGCAAAAATCACATTTCTGGACTTTAATATGAGTTTTTGTGTTTTTTTGCAATTTTAGGTATTTTCTGGCTGAAATTGAGGGACCTGAACAAAAATCTGATTCAGAGACTGAAAAAGGACTGTAGATGCTGTTGGATTCTGACCCTCTTGTACTCGAAATAGATTTTCTGGAGTTACAGAAGTTCAATTGGTGCGCTCTCAATTGCGTTAGAAAGTAGACATCTTGGGCTTTCCAGCAATGTATAATAGTCCATACTTTGCCAGATATTTAATAGCGCAAACTGGCATTTTAACGCCAATTTTTACCCTTTTCTGGCGTTAAACGCCAGAACTGGCATAAAAGTTGGAGTTAAACACACCCAAACTGGCACCAAGGCTGGCGTTTAACGCCAGGAATAGCCTCTACACGTGAAAGCTTCAATACTCAGTCCAAACATGCACCAAGTGGGCTCCAGAAGTGGATTTTTGCACTATCTATCTTAGTTTACCCATTTTCTGTAAACCTAGGTGACTAGTTTAGTATAAAAACTACTTTTAGAGATTCATTTTGTACCTCATGACATTTTAAATATGAATTTGTATCTTCTACGGCATAAGTCTCTAAATCCCATAGTTGGGGGTGAGGAGCTCTGCTGTGTCTCGATGGATTAATGCAATTATTTCTGTTTTCTATTCAATCACGCTTGTTTCTATTCTAAGATATTCATTCGCACTTCAACGTGATAAATGTGATGATCCGTGACACTCATCACCATTCTCAACTTATGAACGCGTGCCTGACAACCACTTTCGTTCTACCTTAGATTGAGTGTGTATCTCTTGGGTTCCTGATTCACGAGTTTGATTGCCTCTCCTGACAACAGAGCGTTCAAATATGTGAAACCAGAGTCTTCATGGTATAAGCTAGAACCAATTGGCAGCACTCTTGAGATTCAGAAAGTCTAAACCTTGTCTGTGGTATTCTGAGTAGGATCTGGGAAGGGGTGACTGTGGCGAGCTTCAAACTCACAAATGTTGGGCGCAGTGATAGTGTGCAAAAGGATCAATGGATCCTATTCCAACACGAGTGAGAACCGAAAATGATTAGCCCTACGTAACCTGTAGTTGGACTATTTTCACTGAGAGGACAGATGGTAGCCATTGACAACGGTGATCCACCAACATACAGCTTGCCATGGAAGGAACCTTGCGTGCATGAAGAAGACAACAGTAGGAAAGCAGAGATTCAGAAGACAGAGCATCTCCAAAACCTCAACGTTCTTCATTACTGAATCACATGTACTTCTTATTTCATGTTATTCATTCTTCATAAACAAAAATCATTTTTATCATTAATCTCCTGACTAAGAGTTACAAGACAACCATAGCTTGCTTCAAGCCGGCAATCTCCGTGGGATCGACCCTTACTCACGTAAGGTATTACTTGGACGACCCAGTGCACATGTTGGTCAGCTGCACGAAGTTGTGTATCATGATTTTGTGTACCATACCTCCATAACTTCTTGCTACTAGTTATTTTTAGAGGGAATCATAATGAACCATATATATTCAGACATCAATAGCAAATAAAAATTAGAACATCATGGACAGAAACATGAACCTAGAATTGAAATCAGAATCATAAAAACAAATACCAAAATTTTTTAACCCTAACTCAAAAATTTTAAACAACCAAATAAACCATAGAAAGCGACTTGAATCACCTAGTAGTTTGTCGAGATTGGGTTGGTGTTCAGTGTGGGCTGTCTCCTCTATCAAAATAGTAAGAGAAAGAGAAGGAAACGAGGAAGAAGCGGGGTAGAGGAATTGGTCAACTCATCAGGCTCATGACCTGAAAACTGCAGGTTCGAATCCTGCCCCCGCCTAATCATCTGAGGCCGTAGTCAGCCTCAATCCTTCTGATTCGTACAAAACCACTAATTGAATAAAATGAATGAAATAAGTAGAACAAAGAAAATAATTGAATGACTTCAACGAAGCAAATTCATATCACAGAACATAAGGGGATAAAAAAATGAGCTAAATAAAACAAGTTCATACCTGAGGTTGAGACTCCATTGGAACTCTGGAAGTGTAGTAAGGAAGGGGGAGACGAAGTACCACAGAACTGATGACAATGCTAGCTCTTTGAGATCCACGCCACCACTGCCTGCTGAGGACGACGGTGTTGAACAGTGAGATCAACGATGCTTAATGGTAATGGAATGATGCAGTGCACGATGATGGCAGAGAGAACGACGACACTCTAATGCTGAGGACAAACGAAAAGAAGAGAGATACTGAGAATGAACCTGAGAACAGCGTCGGGAGAGGCTGAGAACAGCAGCGATGAAAAAGAGAGGAGTAGACGTGGGTTCTGTGAAAAAGGAAGAGAAAGAGAGTAGAGTGTGTTAGTCACTGAGTGAAGGTAGAAAACCTAGAGTTACCCAAATGAATTTTAAAAATATTTGTGGTAAAAATAAAAATTTAATAATTATTATTAAACTCATATATGGGTTATATTTATAAATTATTTATTTTGCTCATCACAAAAGCTCAAAACACTTGAGCTTACTAAAGACAAACCCAATAGATAGAAACACTTGAGCTTACTAAAAACAAATCCAATAGATAGAATGGGCAAATTATAATTTTATAATAAAACTATTCTTATGCCGCTAATATTAATTTACTAGTAATAGCTAGCTTCCTAACATGCAGGTTATTATTTTTTAACTTCTAGTTATTAATATAATTTATTAAATCAAAATATTGAGAGATGTTAGTTGATCAAATATTTTTAATAACCAAATTCTGAGATTTATTAAATAAATAATTTAAATACTTTATTTACGGATATAAGTAAATTGTATCTTATTTTTATCAATTTGTATTTATTTACTTATTTTATTTACAGTGTAAACGAATTAAAGTTTCTCATATATCATTTACAATGTAAATGAAATAAGCCATGTTTCGTGTATGTATAACGCACGTTTGCACACATGATACGTGAAAGAGAGCGATCTGCACGTATCTCGTTTACACTGTAAACAAGATGCGCTCAATCTCAATTCATTTATAGTAAAAACAAAATACTAGAGAAATTAAGTCGTGTGTATTGCAAATGAGATAAAGTATGATAAATTTGAAACAAATATAAAAGGATCTACAATCATTTGTATTCTCTACATACATTTCACTTCTTCTTCTCTTCCGTTTCTTCGAAAAATTTAGTAAAAGTGTGTATCCTGTAACACCCTTACTATTAGAATGTCATGCTTCCGACTGCACTAGTCTCATTGCGAAAAGTGTTATGACTTCATATACTTAATAGGAGCCTTTAAACTGTATCGTTGATTTCTTTGAAAAACCGGAAAAATACTATATCTTGAAAACAAACAAGCATATACATATATACAAAACTTCTTACATAAGTAGCTTATAAATATAATATATATACAAAACATACAACTCCTATCCCTATTACAATATTATAATAATATAGGTGAGGGAAATCTATAACATATGTATACAAACAAAAACAGCACGGCTAAGAACTTAACAAAAACTTTGCGAGCTTCCTCGTCCGTCCTGAAAAGAGAAGTTTGTAGGAGGGTGAGAAAATCGTCCTCGCTGATTCTCAGTAGAGGATTTAAGACTTGTTATAAGAAGATATTTCAAATAAAACTATTTTCGATCGCAGTGATCGTCAGTTCATTGTCCAAATTTAAAACTCATATTTTTCTTATAAAATTTCACGCAAAAAAACATTCCACACATTTCACCGCTTACTAAGAAAATATTTTAACCAAACCTTATCATTGATCCAACCAATCACGGCCTCTGGTCCAAATTAAATCAACTCGACCTTTGGCCCAAAATCAAATCAACCTGGCCTATAGCTCAATTCAAAATAAATCACCATCAAAACTTAATCACAAAATAGAATCAATCACAGGCACAAATAATGCAACTCAAATACAATCAGAGAGCAATTACAGCAAGTACAACAAATAACAATTAGACAGAAATCATCAGATAGGCAAATCGAAACACTTAAGCACACCCAGACAAAGTAAATAAATACAGTATGATGCATGCCTGTCCTACTGACCGTAAGCTCACGTGTCGGTTAAGTCGCTAGAGCCTGACACATCCGGTAGCTAACCCGAACATTATCTCTAGGTTGTGCATTCTCAGAAGGAACACAAACAAAGGAGAGTGCCTTTCCACCTTCTCCTGGAGGAATTACAAAGGAGAGTGCCTTTCCACATCGAAGTAGTATGCCTTTTCACCTTACAACCAGAGAAAGATGAGGGGGAAAATAATACAAATAAGAGTGCCTTTCCACCTTCCTCACATTCAAACCACGACAAGAGAGAGAATCCTTTATCCTCAACCTACCAAATCCATGACTGGGACAAAACCACTGTCCTCACAACTCCTATCATAATCTCATTCCATTTACATTCACCACAAACATAATCGAATCGGAATCAAAACCAAATCATGTGAACTAAAGCCAAATCATTCAAACCAAAACCAATTTCAATTTCATTCTTATTAAAAGCATTCCTAAGTGGCTTGAAAATCATTCCGTTTTTCTAAATCAAATTCAAATACTTTATCTTCTCTAAAACGTCTCAAAACTTTTCTTCAAAGACTCGAAAACTCTTCCACTCTTAAATACACATTTATATCACTTTTTTCTTTTATTAAAATTCCTCAAAATATCGTTCTTGAATTTATATCAATTCAATAAACCTATTTTCAATCAATCGAATACCCAAAACATAGTTCTTTCATTTAATAAACCAAAATAAAATCTCAATTTTTTTATAAAAATTTTGGCAGTATTTTCTCTAAAACTCGGACTTTTGCCACCTTTCAAGGTCCCAACCAAACCATTTTCAAATCTCAAATCCTTTTCCAAGATCAAACCAATTTAAAATTAAATCATTTATGAAATCAAACCAATTAAAAATCAATCCACTTCCAAAATCAAATCAATTTTATATCTCAAATCATATCCAATTCTCAAAATTATTTTCGATAAATCAAACAAACCAAATCAACCAAGTGAACCAACAAAACAGACTCAGCCTTTGCAAATAGTCAAAAATTTAATTAGACAAACAACTTCAATTATTCAGATCAACTCAATTCAATCCATAAAACTTACTAAAATCATAAAAATACATTTTTCGCATTAATATCTACTTATAACATTTCTTCATAGTAAATTGAGTTTAAAAAAATCTCCCTACCTCGATTGTCGAAATTCGGTAATTATTAAACGCAGCAAACCCCTTTCTACTGGCCCACGGCAGTGGCAGCTGCAACCACAACTCCGTAACGCTTCTGCGACAACAACCGTAACCCCAATCGCAACATGCAAGAACTGATGCTCAACCCGCACAAAGAAAGGAACCAAGAACAAAGTGGCGGCAGCTCCGACGGTGATTCCAGCGACCACAGCGCCCTTCCCGGCAACTGCCTCACAGTTGCGACTATGAAAGGTTCAACGGCTCCCTCCTACGACTTTTCCCAAACAAAAGTAATGTCAATGTGATGAGGAGGAAGATACGAACGCTTTAATCATATTAGAGTTCTTATCGGAGTTACGGAACTCAAGAAATTGAACGTCAAAGGTCAAGATTCCATGGTTTCTTTTCTCTTCTCTCTCACAGTGTTTTTCTCATTTTTCTTTGTGGTGTTCTTCCAAAAGAGAAAGAAGAACGATTAATGATAATGATATGTTTTATTGAAGGGCCATGTGTCATTAAGGGGGTATGTGTCACGATTATAAGATACTGAGTCAGCGAATCAAGTTATAAATATCTTAAATGAATAATTATGAAAATTGGTATATATAAACACAAGTAATAATATATACGAGTTACTAATATAAATGACATCAGTAAAATAATGATCAAAGATATACAATGAAGCATTAGTAAAGCTAAGTTCACCGAAGGGTACCGATATTTACTCATATCGGCGGATGTCGAGCTTGATAATAATATTCTTAATTAAACTCTATTTTTAAATAGAAATTGTCGTTTGCTCAAATTAAAATATATATAATTTTTATTAATTATAAGTTACTAAAATTATAGTTTCAATTATGTAAAATATTTCATCATAACAAAAATATTTATAAGAATTTGAGGAACTCAAATAGTTATAAAATTAATTTAATTACTTTTAATAAAATAATATTAAAAATAATGAATTCAATTTAATAAATAAATCATAACTTAAAATAAATTAATAATAATTTAAAGGAAGAATCTTGTTAATTGTTACAAATGGATAAGAATTTGAAGAACTCAAATAGTTATAAAATTAATTTAATTACTTTTAATAAAATAATATTAAAAATAATGAATTCAATTTAATAAATAAATCATAACTTAAAATAAATTAATAATAATTTAAAGGAAGAATCTTGTTAATTGTTACAAATGGAGGCTTTGTTATAAATTCTCTTTGGGTCCATTGATCCCTTTAATTTGTTGTTTCACTTCTACCTCTTGTTCTCTTTCAAGAATGGAAGTGGTAGCTTTTGAAATAATTTATTGGGTGCGTCTTTTAAGTTTGGATCCCTGGAGTCAATCTTCATACAATTCTCCTCATGATTGGACTCATGCATGGTTTTGAAAACATGGAACACCAAGTGTTCTTCATGTACTCCTAGCATCAATTCTCCCTTTTCAATATCAATAAAAGCCCTGCCAATGGCCAAAAAGGGCCTCCCCAAAATAATGGGAGTGTTTTAGTCTTCTTTCATATCAAGAATGACAAAATCAGTTGG
Source organism: Arachis duranensis (assembly GCF_000817695.3). Classification (NCBI taxonomy): domain Eukaryota; kingdom Viridiplantae; phylum Streptophyta; class Magnoliopsida; order Fabales; family Fabaceae; genus Arachis; species Arachis duranensis. Next base: position 37,953,637 of record NC_029772.3, on the reverse strand, counting down.
GAAGAATAATTTTTTTACTTTTACCAAAATATTTTTCACAACTCCATGTGCTTGCTTCTTGGATCTGTTAGCCAATTGAAGAACAATTTTTGTTGGTTTTAATTTATAGATTTAGAGCTTTTTTATCACAGAGAGAGGAATTAAGTTGATGCTTGCACCAAGTTCACATAATACTCTTTCAAATGTTATCTTTCCAACGGTACAGGAGATTTGGAAGCTCCTTAGATCCTTCTTCGTTCTTGGTAAGTCCTTTTTTATGATGGCACTACACTCTTTAGTCATGACTACAATTTGTCTTTCCTTCGAAGATCTTTTTTTTTAACAACATTTCCTTCATAAACTTAGCATACATTAGCATTTGTTCAAGTTCTATAAAAAGAATATTGATGTGGAGTGTCTTGAATACCTCTAAAAATTTGGAGTCTTGCTTCTCTTTAATCTCTCCCTTGAATCTTTAAGGATATGAGATTTTTAGTTTGTATGTGTCCACTGCTTCTTTTTTTATTGGAGTGTTACTTTGTGTGGAGACTTCTTGTTCTTATTTTTGTTCATCTAATTTCTCTTTTGAAGCTTTTTCATTGTGCACTTCATGCTTGGTAGCTTCTTTCTCTACAACTCTCCCATTTCTCAACATGATTACCTTTCATTCCTCCCTTTGATTGACCTCAGTGTCATTTGAGAAAGTGTTAGTGAGTTTTGCTAATTGTTGAGAAATTTGGCCAATTTGTATTTTTTATTTCTTGAGTGAAGCACCTTAATTTTAGAAATTAGACCTTATTTCTTCCATGGGTTATGGTTGTAGTTGGTGAGAATTGTTTGAAGAATTGAAAGGAATATTTTATGATTTCAGAAGTGGTTTTGAGTGTTTGGTTGGAAGTTGAAATTGTTTGCATGGTTGAAGTTGTGGCTTCTTTGGTCTTGGCTTTGTTGGTTTTTTCATCCAAAATTAGAATGATTCCTCCATCTAAGATTATATATTTTGGAGTATGGATCATTTTGTTGTGTCTTGATTTCTCATAAAATTGATTTACTTCACTTGTAATTAATTAGTGTTGAATGAATCAAAATTTTCACTAAATTGATTCTCTCTATTCATGTCATACAATGAGCTTTGTGTGTTGATGGTAGAGATTTGCATTCCTCCCATTTGCTTAGTGAGTGTGAAAAGTAGTTGAGATATGATTTTATTTTGAGCCACAAAAGCATCAAGAGTTTCTAGTTCCATCACTTCTCTTTTTGTGTTTATATTCCTCTCTAAGGAGTAGAGGTATTGATTATTTGTAACAATGTCAATGAGTTACATAGCTTCACTAGGAGTCTTCATGTGTAGTGATTTTTCTAATGAATTATCCAATGAATTTCTTTAGGTTTGAGTAATTCCATCATAGAAGATTTGTAGTTGGACCCAATCCGCCAACATATTTGGTGGACATCTCTTCAATATTCCTTTGTATCTTTTCCAAGCCCCATATAAGATTCTCCTTCATGTTACCTAAAGATTTGCATCTTTGTCCTTAATTTGATCAATTTTTGAGGAGGAAAGAACTTAGTTAAAAACTTGCTAACTAAGTCTTCTCTTGTGGCAATGCTTTCTTTAAGGTGTGACTCCAACCAGTTGACACTCCATTTGTTTTTACTGTATCACAAATTCAGAAGAAGCTTGAAATGTGATAGTTTGGATCCTCTTGAGGGCTTTCTCTAAATTGACAATTTTGTTAAACAAGAGTGATAAATTAAGACTTAAGTTTAAAATTGTGTTGCATTGACATCTGGGTCAAAATACTACTCCTACAATTTTCAGGATCAAGAGTAGTATATGATCCTAATGTGCTCCTAGCATGTGGAGCACCATTAGGTTCATTGTTGTTACGAGGTTCCGTCATAATTGTGTCTGAGATTCATTTACATTTTTCTAGCACTCTTTTATTTTTTGCTTCATTTCTTATCTTCGAGAGAGTTCTTTCAATTTCTGAATCAAAGAAGAGAGGTTCTTCTTCTTAATTTTCTCGCATGTACACAAATAAAATAATAAAAAAAGAGTTTGAAATTTCTTCCGTCAAAGTGAAAGAAACTTCAAGTTAAACAATAACACAAATAGTTAAAGAACTAAAGAAAAAAAAATTAAAGGCCGGACAAACTAGATCTACTAATTCAACCAAAAAATCAGTGAACCGATGACTTATTCGATTTGATTAAAGATAAGAATAAGTTTTGTTTAAAAACCGGCCGATTTATGTTAAATCCCTTGAAAATTGAATAATTAACAGATCAATTCTATCCAAGTCATAATTACTGCATATTTTTTCTCTCTCATGTATAAGTCTGACACCTCTACTCCACATGCACACAACAGAAATTTAGCTGACAAAAGTAAAATTTTCAAAAGTTAAATTGAAACTTTTTGAAAAATATTGACAGATTCAGAAAATAAACAATGGAGAGATTGAAAAAATATTATAGAAGTGAGTATATAAAGAGTACTTATAAGAGGAGTTGGGGCATTAGAATAATGAGTTTGTTTTGGGTAAACGAAATACACAGTGTATTTTAGTGTGTGAGAGAATATTTTATATTTTAATTAAAATTAGTGTGTGAGTATATTAATTTTATATTAAGTATATTTATGGTGTAAATACATTTTAACTATGTCCCTCGATATGGTGATAAACGTAATATAACATAGAAATAGAAGAATATATTATTGAACGAGTGTATAGAATTGAAGTAAGTAATATTTTATATATTTTTTAATATTATTAGTATTATTCTAAATATAATTTAAAAATTATTATTAAATTTTTTTTATGAATCCTAGTAGAGCACCCTCAGCCCCTCACGACCTCACCGTTACTCACCCAACCAAATCGGTGGTAGCTTCCTTTCCGTTAGCGTCTTTGTCAGCGTCCTCATCAGCGTCATCTCTGTCAGCATCGTCTTCTCCAGTAGTGGTAGCGTCGTTTTCTTTGTTAGTGTCATCTTCTCCGGCAATGTCTTCGTCTTCCGTCGTCCTCTCCAACAGCGTGCTTCGTCCAGCGTGCGTCAACAACGTCTATGGCGTCATCTACTCGTCAACGACACCGTCTCCTGCGTCTATGGTGGTCGTCTTCTCTAGTTAGGTAAGGATCTAATTTTTTTAGGTTAAGCGTTAATTTTTTGTTTATGTTATTTGTTAATTGTTTTACTCTCTATTCAATTTTTATTCTTGTTGTTAATTTTTTTTGTTCAATTTTTATTGTGTTTTAATTTTTTTTTTGAAATTCTGAATTATTAGTTCTTGTTGGTAATTTATTTGCTTAATTTTTGCTGTCTGTTTATAAATTCTTGTGAAATACTAAGATGTATAAAAATTATGTATAGTTGATGGTTCTGTTATGTGTTTCGCAGCTTTAAAAATGGAAAAAACTAACCTTATCATGGACACTATTGTTGGAAGCTCATCCTCTCTAAATGTAGCCATGGTTGATTTTACATATTTACTATATTTAGAGATAAGTATTGTTTTGGTCCCTACGCTGAGGGTCAAAATCGAAACCGTCCCCAACGTAATTTTTTATTTAGAATCATTTTAATATTTTTTCGTATTAAAATCGTTCTTTTTAATAAAATTTTTTTATTTTATTAGTAAATTATCTCTATTAATAAAAAATTATAAAATAAAAAAAACACGCAAGGGGGCAGGGGAAAAGGGAAAAGGGGAAGGGCACGAGGGAGCAGAGGAAGGAAAAGGAGAAAGGGAGAGGGGGAAAGGGAGGAGGGGGGACGGCATCGGCGAAGGGGAAGTTTTCTGCTTCTGCTTGAGCTTCTACTTGAGCTTCAGCTTCTGCTTCTGTGACTCCTGCATCGTTGGGAAGGGGAGCCCGACGCGAGAAAGGCGGCGCGCGAAGGAGAGAGAGGGATCTGTTGCAGAGCTGGGTTCCTACCACCGCCGATCTGCCCAACTGTCGTCGCTCTGTCGCCCATGAGCTGCTGGTGGTTTTGCTTCGGCTTCTGCATTTGCTTCTTCTTCTGCATCTGCTTCTTCTTCTTGCTTCGGCTTCTGCTCTTTGCTTTGGCCTCTGCTTTCTGCTTCTACTTAAACTTCTACTTGAGTTTCTGCTTCTATTTCTTGTCCTTCTGTGACTACTTCTGCTTCTACTTTTAATTTTGATTTTGATTTGTTATTTTCTGATTTTATTATTGTTGTGTGTTGATTTGGTTGTTGAATTTGTGTTGATTTATTGATTTGGTAAATTTCTGATTCCTTGATTTGTTGAATTTGTGTTGATTTCACTGATGCTGTTATTCTTGGTGGTGAAGGTGCTGGTGGTGGTAGAGGTAAAGGTGTTAGTGGTGGAGGAGGGTATTTTTGTCCAGAAAAAGTTAAAAGGACGATTTTAATACGAAAAAAACATTAAGGATGATTCTAAATAAAAAATTACGTTGGGATGGTTTCGATTCTGATCCTTAATGCTAGAGACCAAAACAATACTTATACCTAATTAAAACGATAATTCTAGTAATTTATAAGTAATGAAAATTATATGTATATTTTAATTTGAGTAATTGATATTTTTAATTAAAAATAAAATTTAATTAATAATATTATTATCAAATTCAATATCCGCCGATATGAGTAAATATCGATACTCTTCGATGAGCTTAGCTTTGCTAATGGTTTACCGTATATCTATTATTATTATATTACTAATGTTATTTATATTAGTAACTCATATATATTATTACTTGTGTTTTAATATATTTAATTTTTATAATTATTCGTTTAAAATATTTATAATTTAAATTGCTAACTCAACAACATGACACGTAGCCCTTACATGACTCGTAACTCCTTCCTTTTAAAACATATCATTAACATCATCTAATATTATTTTTCTGAGAAAAATTCAAAATCGTCCCTGATAATCATCTCAAAAGACAATGAGACCCTTGATAAAAAAATGTCAATTCAGTCTCTGAGTTTTATTTTTATAGGACGAATTAGTCCCTATATCAAGAAAATCAATATTATTTTTTGTTTTGTACATGGACTAATCAATCTTAAAAAAAATATCAAGGATTAAATTAAATATTTTTTTTTTAAGAGCCTCGTTGTCCTTTTAAAATAATTATCAGAAATCGAGTAGATATTCACTCTATTTTTCCTCATTGTTCCCCGTGAAAAAGAAAAAGAAAGGAAGGAACCGTGTGGCTTAGTAACATATATAAATTAGTAACTTACATATATCTCTTTTCTTTCATTAATCACCGTCATTATCATTCTTCTCATATAAGTATCAGCCGAACCATTAAAAAAAAAGGAAGAAAGAGAGTGAACCGTGAGTGAGAAAAACGTGAAGCTATGGAACTTCCGAGCTTTCAGGTTTGATATTTTATCTGTAATTCCAATTAAAAATTTAATTCGATAAAAATATTTATATTTTTTTATACGTTGATTTTATTTTTGTTCGATAAAAGTTGACAATAATATTATTCTTTTTTTTTTGAGTTTGGCCAATTGAAGTTCTAAGTGGCACAGACAATTTCTGACGTTTTCTTCTTCAACAGTTCGATCAGAAAGTTTTTCTAGAGTTTCTGTTGTTTCGATTTTATACAAAAATAAGGTTTTAGTAATTTTATAATAATTAAATATGAATTTGATAAATGAATGTTGGTTTAATTAATTATTGTTTGAGTTTAAATGAGTTTATGTTAAAATACTATAGATGTTTGCTTGAGATTTTGATTCAGTTATGTATGAACAGCTACCTAGGGTGTTTGATGTAGAATTATTGTTGGTCTAAAATTTCTCAATAGAAAAGAACTTCGTTGTAAGCATAGTTTCAAACCAACTAATAACTCTCAATCAAAGTTTAATGTGGTTGTCACAAGTACAAATCCCAATAAAAATAACCGAGAGTATTTAAATCTCGGGTCGTCTTTCAAGAAATTACAATGAAGTACTTAATTATTGGCTATGAAAAAACAAGGGAGTTTTGATGGCAATTGACAAAAAATATAAAAGCAAGAAAGTAAATAAACATGCAAGAAATTAACTGAAAAGCAAATAAAGCAACAAAAATAAAAATTAAATGGCAAAAAGGACTCTTGGCTAAGGCATAGAAATTGAGATCACCATCCTTGTCTAACAACTATATATTGACAATTATGAGGGACCAACCCATCAAGTCTACTTCTATGCTTGAAGTATGTCAAATAGGCTTGATCAATATCAACCCATAAGTCCCAACCTAGCTGCTAATTAACTTAGTAGTGAGTTAGTGTAATGGGTATCAAATTGACCAACAAGGGTTTCCAAATCACCAATTCAATTAGACCCAATGACTAAAGGTCACTCAATTTCCTTAGCCTAGACCAAGAGTATAGAAAATTACTCCATAACTAGTGAAAACTTTTTATCAAACACCTAGAATGCAACAAAAGTAAACATCATAAATTGCAAGAATTAATGAAAACCATAACTAACACAAATAAGAAATCAACAATAGCAACTAAGATAAACATAAAAAGCATGGAAACATAAAATTGCATTAAAAGAGAATTGAAATTGACAAGAGAGTTCATAAACTAAATTGGCAAAATAAAGAAATTAACAAAAAAAACTAAGAGGATTAAGACAATAGAACAAGGAAATGTAAAGGGAATTGAACTAAAACAAGAATTAAAACTTGGATATAAGAAAATTTGACCTAAACTACCCTAAATTCTAGAGAAAAAAGAGAGATTCTCTCTCTAAAATTCTAACCTAAAATATGGTGAAAACTAAACTATGACTCATTCGTTCCTTTCCCTTCAATTCTTGGGTTGAATAGCATCAGCACGGAGTTGGATTTGGGTCTCCATGAGCTTAGAAATCACTCCCAACGTATTGTCTTTAATGAGGTCACGTGACCAGTGTCACGCGTACGCGTGGGTGACGCGTGCACGTTGCTTGACAAAATTCATTCTCACGCGTACGCGTGAATGATGCGTGTGCGTGGCCTTGAATCCACCAAATCCTCATTTCTTCATAAATTCTCCACTTAGCTACCCATGATTCCCACTTTTTACATACTTATGCATTCTTTTCAATCACAACACATATGCATTGTTATTATTACTTTACTTTGGAGAATTTTTATCCCCTTTTTTATTGTTTTCTTTTTCTCTTTTTTATTTTTCTATATTTTTTCTTTCTTTTTCTTTTTCTTTTTTTCTTTTTTTGTATTTTTTTCCAAAATAAATATATACAAGAATATTAATACATATGGTTTAAATATTTAATACATGAGTATGTACCCAATTTTTAAGATCTCAAACAAAAATATAAAAATACACTTTTATCCTAACTAATGTTCCCAAATTTCTCCACATTTGAATGATACACACTCTCACTAGTCTAAACTAATCAAAGATCCAAATAAAGGATATTTATTATTTTTCATTTAGGGGTAGTGAGTGCTAAAATTAAGAACAAAAGGAAATTAACATAGGCTCAAAATTGACTAACAAAGGTGGATAAAAAGGTAAGGCTATTTGGATAAGTGAGCTCAAATGAAATGATGGCCTCAATCATATAAATGCATATACACATAGAATAATGGACATAAAGAATCAAACAAATCAACGATTACAATCATAAAAAGAGAATAATACACACAAGAATAAAAATAGTGGTTATATGATGTAACCACACAATTAGGCTAAAAAACTCACATGCTTATGTGTTCTTAGCTCAAAAACATGTTCCAAAATTAATTCCTTCAAGCAAATTCACAAAAAAAATTAATTCAAATTGGTAGGGTGCCCTAAAACAGTTTTCTCGAAAAAAAAATCATCACTTTAACCAAGTAGTCCTAGCAAGAAGAAGTGGTAAAATATGTACAAATTTTAACTATCATGCAATGCAACAACTAACTAACAAAGAAGATTAAGGATTGGTGTTGAAAAAAGGAAGTAGTTACCACGGAAGTCGATCTCGACTTCCCCATACTTAAAGATTACACCGTCCTCGGTGCATGTAAAGAAGAGAAAAGTGGACGGGTTGTTAGAATTGATGAGCTTCTTCAAAGGATTGTGCAGAGGGACTTGTTCTTCACCCCATTTAGAAGTTTTTTTTTCCCTTCTTGGTGGCCAGCCTAGAAGGAGAGAAAAAGGAGGGAGATTAAGCCTACAAACAAAGATATCAAAATAAATAGAATATAGGTGAGGGTAATGCCGAATAAGAGTAGGATTCTCAACTACATGGTAGCTACAACATGTAAGTGAGAAAGCAAAATAAGCGAAGGGCATATCAACTAACACTTGATGCAAGAGTAAAGTTTAAGCATAAGTAAATGACATGAAGAGAACACTCGGAGCATCAAGTTCAAACAAGAATTGACACAAACAAAATTTGTGATAAGCATTGGAGATTTCAGTCCTATCCTAACTCAATGATAATTAGGCATAAAAACAGACAATAATGAGTTAGAAGGGACTAAAGCACTAATCTTGTGTGTGGGGCAAAATTTGTAAATAATAAGAAAAAGTGGGTTATGAAAGACAATGCAAATTTATATCAATGCACAAAGAATGCAAGAGTCATAAAAGATTCAGCATTGACCTGAAAATTTCATCACCCAACAATACCAAACAAGTCAAGAGGCACCAAAATGATCCAAGAAATTTTCAATAGTTAAGTAGAAAAATTCAACACCAATGTTAAAATAACAAACTTACAAAAAAATAAGAACAATCTACACAAACAATGTTACAATGCATTGAATGAAAGTATGCAAATGCAATAAACAAAAGAAAATAAAAGATGAGAAAAAAATAAGAAGCTGAAATTTAAAAAAAAAAAGAGGGAGAAGGGGAAGTGGAGAAAAATAATTGAAAAATATTGAGAGAAGTGAAAAGAAGAGAGATAAAAGAAATGGGGGATGAAAAGAAAATAGAAGAGGAAAGAAGAAAGAAGAAAGAAGGAAATAAGGGAGAAGGGAGTGAAGAGAAACAGGGCAGCGTGCCCTTAATTTGAAGTTGGGAAGCGACGGGTACACGTGAGAGGGAGAAAAAGCAAGCAACGCATATGCGTCAGGCACGTGTACGCGTGGGAGGCAGGAAAGAGAAGGTGATGGGTAAGCGTTGATCATGCGTGCATGTGGAAGCTTTTCGTGCTCGATGCACGATACCTACATGGTACCATCACAACTCTCTGGATTTTGTACCATGTCGCAGCAGTAGCATTGTGACGTGTACGCGTCGCTCACGCACACGCGTGGGCTAGCAAAAGAACCGGGTAACGCGTATGCGTAGGCACATGCACACGTGAGATGCCTCTGATAAACCACTATTTTATGGTTTAGATTGTATTTAATTGAGTGGTTTTATCAAGCTTTTCACCCACTTATTCATAAGATTTGCATGATTTTACAATTCCTTCCTAGTTTAGTTCTATGATTGAAAAGATGCTTCTTTGGTCTTAATTTAGCTAATCTTAATCCTCTCTTATTACCATTCGATGCCTTAATCTATGTGTTAAGTGTTTCAGGCTTCATAGGGCAGGAATGGCTTAGAGAATAAAGAGGAAGTGTGCAAAAATGGAAGGAACACAAGGAATTGAGGAGATGACCAGCGAGAAGTCACGCGGTCGCATGGCTCACGCGACCGCGCGAAATGGAAGAAATCAGAGTGACACGTTCGTGTGCCTGACGCGACCACGCGGATTGGAAGCTGCACGAACGACGCGAAAGCGTGGACGATGCGCACGCGTGGTACGAGAAATGCTAAGTGACGCGAATGCGTGGACGACGCGGACGCGTGACGTGCGTGATCTGCAAAATTACAAAAGTCGCTGGCAGAGATTCTGGGCCGCATTTCAACCCAATTTTCGGCCCAGAAACACAGATTAAAGTCAGGAAACTTGTAGAGACTCAACAAGCTTTCATAATTCACAATTTTAGTTTTAGATGTAGTTTTAGAGAGAGAGGTTCTCTCCTCTCTCTTAGGATTAGGATTTCATCTTCTGCAATCACAGGTTCAATGTTTCTTCTATTTATTTCTCCAATTTAATTTATGAACTCTTCCATGTTACATATAATTTTCTTAATTAATGTTATTTGAGGTATTTCAGTTTATGATTGTGTTATTTATGAATGCTTTTAATTTAATTTAGATATTTTCCCCTTTTACCTTGGGTTAAGTAATTGGTAACGCTAAAGCTGTCAAATAAAGCAGTGGTTGAAATTGGGAGTTGCTCCAATAACTCTAGTCTTTCCATAGAAATTGACTAGGACCTGAGGATTAAGCTAATTAATCCACTTGAATTACCTTCATAGTTAGAGGTTAACAAAGTGGGATTAAAATCCAATTCTCACCACAATTGATAAGGATAGGACTTTCCGTTCTTATACCTTGCCAAGGGTTTATTTTATTATTACTATTTTATTTTTCTTATCATTTAACATACTGATTTCTTACTTTCAAAAACCCAAAATTTTACCTTTTTCATAGCCAATAATAAGTCGTACCTCCCTGCAATTCCTTGAGAAGACGACCCGAGGTTTAAATACTCGGTTATCAATTTTATTGGGTTTTCTTAAGTGACAAACAAAACTTTTGTACGAAGGGATTTCTGTTGGTTTAGAAACTATATCTACAACGCGACTATTTTTATAAAATTCTTTACTAGCAAAAATCCTAACGGTGCAATCTTTAAGTGTGGGGAGGTCAATACCGATCTCCACGGGTCAGTTAGTCCCTTCTTAACACCAATTTTTGTTTTTCATTGTTGCATTATAGTTTAATTTTGTGCATATTTTACCACTTGGTTGAAGTAATATTTTCTTTTTCAAGAAAACTTTTTATAGTATTTCACTAATTTAAATTAAAAACTTTTTGAAAAACTTGTATGAAGAAATAGTTTTGGAACATAGTTTAAAGCTCGAACACACAAAACCAGTGAGATTTTGAGCCTATTTGATTGGTTGCATTTTATCAACCAATATATTTATTTTTGTGTGATTATTCTCTCTAAAATTGTAATCTTTATCTTGTTTAATTCTATATTTCCATTGTTTGATGTATGCATGCACTTATATGATTGAGGCCTTGTTTCACTAAGCTTACATACCCATATGGCCTTACCCTTCCATTATCCTTTGCAAACCAATTTGAGCCTATTTTACCCATTTGTTCTTTACTTTAGCTCATTACTAACTCTAAGCGGAAAACAATAATGTCCTTAATTTGAATCCTTAGTTAGCTTAGACTAGTAAAAGTGCCCATGATTTAAGTGTGGGGAAAGTGGGTTTGAAAACGTTTGATTTGAGAATTGAGTAGGTTAGACTTTGTGTGAAAATGTGGAAAATGTTAAGAACATGTTTATGAATTCAAACTTTATTCATACGCATTGAGAAGAATAAAAGAAAAATAAAAAAAATTTAAGCAAATAATAAAGGGGACAAAAATGCCCCAAAGTAAGTGTTTGTATCAATGCATATGAACTGTACTCAAATTTAGGATGCATGAATATGTGGAAAATGCAGTTAATGGAAAGTTAGATTTTGTATTTTAATTAAATACATTGTCTTAAGTTAGGTGGAAAGTTTATGTTAATTAAGGATTCAAATTTTAGTCCACTTGGCCAAATACAATCCTACCTTGACCCTAACCCCATTACAACCCTTAAAAGACCTCTTGATTTGTGTATTGGTGCATTAAATTTTTGTTGATTGTTAGATGAAGAGCAAGCTATAGAAAGCAAGATTAGTAGAGAATTGAGAGAATTGACCCTAGACACTTGAGAGTTAGAATGATATACACTACTAGTGAGGGTTCAGCGCTTAATTCTATGTTCCCTGCTTTCATGAGCTATCTTCTTCTTGCAAGTTATTTGTATTGTATTTTGTAATTTGAATTAGTGAAATCCAGTTCATATTTATTCTTGAAAGATTTATTTACTTTTTCACCAAGAAGGTAGAATCATTTTAGCATGTAGTTGCATTCACATTCATAGGTTGCATTGCATGAGTCTTGCATTTTCCCTACTCATTTATTTGGTCTCCTTGAGTTTAGCATGAGGACATGCTAATGTTTAAGTGTGGGGAGGTTGATAAACCACTATTTTATGGTTTAGATTGTATTTAATTGAGTGGTTTTATCAAGCTTTTCACCCACTTATTCATAAGATTTGCATTATTTTACAATTCCTACCTTGTTTAGTTCTATGATTGAAAACATGCTTCTTTGGTCTTAATTTAGCTAATCTTAATCCTCTCTTATTACCATTTGATGCCTTGATCTATGTGTTAAGTGTTTCAGGCTTCATAGGGTAGGAATGGCTTAGAGAATAAAGAGGAAGTGTGCAAAAATGGAAGGAACACAAGGAATTGAGGAGATGACCAGCGAGAAGTCACGCGGTCGCATGGCTCACGCGACCGTGCGAAATGGAAGTAATCAGAGTGACGTGTTCGCGTGCCTGATGCGACCGCACGGATTGGAAGCTGCACGAACGATGCGAAAGTATGGACGACGCGCACGCGTGGTACAAGAAATGCTAAGTGACGCGAACGCGTGGACGATGCGGACGCGTGACGCGCGCGATCTGCAGAATTACAAAAGTCGCTGGCAGAGATTCTGGGCCGCATTTCAACCCAGTTTTCGGCCCAGAAACACAGATTAAAGTCAGGGAACTTGCAGAGACTCAACAAGCTTTCATAATTCACAATTTTAGTTTTAGATGTAGTTTTAGAGAGAGAGGTTCTCTCCTCTCTCTTAGGATTAGGATTTCATCTTCTGCAATCACATGTTCAATGTTTCTTCTATTTATTTCTCTAATTTAATTTATGAACTATTCCATGTTACATATAATTTTCTTAATTAATGTTATTTGAGGTATTTCAGTTTATGATTGTGTTATTTATGAATGCTTTTAATTTAATTTAGATATTTTCCCCTTTTGCCTTGGGTTAAGTAATTGGTAACGCTAAAGCTGTCAAATAAAGCAGTGGTTGAAATTGGGAGTTGCTCCAATAACTCTAGTCTTTCCATAGGAATTGACTAGGACCTGAGGATTAAGCTAATTAATCCACTTGAATTACCTTCATAGTTAGAGGTTAAAAAAGTGGGATTAAAATCCAATTCTCACCACAATTGATAAGGATAGGACTTCCCGTTCTTATACCTTGCCAAGGGTTTATTTTATTATTACTATTTTATTTTCTTATCATTTAACATACTGATTTCTTACTTTCAAAAACCCAAAATTTTACCTTTTTCATAGCCAATAATAAGTCGTACCTCCCTGCAATTCCTTGAGAAGACGACCCGAGGTTTAAATACTCGGTTATCAATTTTATTGGGTTTGCTTAAGTGACAAACAAAACTTTTGTACAAAGGGATTTCTGTTGGTTTAGAAACTATATCTACAATGCGTACTTTTATAAAATTCTTTACTAGCAAAAATTCCAACGTCAGCCTCTCTTCTTCTTTTTTTTTTGAAAAGAAGCATAAAAATAGAATTTCACACTTTCTGAACTTATAATCACTCTAAACCAACTAAAATTTAAATTTAACAACAAATCTGCTTTTGAAAAATTTTCAAATACAATGCAAATAAAACTTACACTTCAAGCAAAATGCTATTCAAAAATAACTATTCTAATCAAAACTTGAATCTAACAAGCAACCTAGCAAGCAAAGCAATATATGCAAGAGCGTAAAGTGAAAGAAAACTACCTAACAATGGCAATTCAATTCATTCATTGATTATATCTACAAGAGAATGGAAAGAGGTTACCATGGTAGGGTGTCTCCCACCTAACACTTTTATTTATTATCCTTAAGTTAGAAATTTTGGTGAGCTCTCTATCATGGTGGCTTATGCCTGAACTCATCTTGAAACTTCCACTAATTCTTGGATCTCCATTGATTACCAGAATTTCCAACCAATTGCATCAAGTCTTGATGAAGTTCCACAAAGGTTCGGAGCTTCCAAAATTGATCCTCATGTATACTGGGATCCCAAATCCTATTTCTACACCCATCTTCTAATTGATCATCATTGTTCCATCCAGATGGAAAGTTCTTAGAATTTTCCTTTAGGCACCACACTCTTCTTCTATACCCATTCAATTTGGCATGATTCCAACCATTGCAATTCAACTTTGAGCTTTCAACTACAATGAACCTAGGATTATATTTTCAACCACTACACAACTCTCTCTTACTCTTCACTTCACAAAGAGCTCTTAGTTGACCATCCGTTTCAAGTAAGCCATATTCAAGTGGGATAATAAAGTTTAAAGATATGAGTTTTACCCACTCAAATGATAAGATGGATGGTTGCTTAGTGAGAGATGCTTCCAATGGCCTTGTAGTTTCCACTTCCTTGTGCTCTTTGACAAACAGACTCTTGTGTGGTCTAGAATTTCACAATTAAGTTCTCGTTGAAAGTATAGCTCCTAAACCAACAAGAATCCTTTTGTGCAAAAACTTGTTTGTCACTTAAGCAAACTTAATAAAAATAAACCGAAGAATTTAAACCTCGGGTCGTCTCTCAAGGAATTACAGGGAGGTATAGTTATTACTGGTTATGGGATTGTATCTTTTCAGGGTTTTGGATTTAGGAACAAGAAAATAAAATGGCAGGGAAACAAAATAATAATTAAGAAAAGTCTTAGCAAGGATTGATAATTAGAATTCCTATCCTTATTATCAATGTCAATTGTGAACGGTAATTACCTTTTAGTATCACTTAGTTAACCTCTAACAATTGAAGGTAAGTCAAGTAAGAATATCAACTTGAATCCACAAGGTCTAATCAAAGACTAAAGTAGTGAATTTCAAGCCAACTAGCTAGTTTCAATCACCAACCAACAAGAGATTTTGACAATTCAAAAGTCTCTAATCACTTAATCTAAGCTAAGAACATAAAAAGCTAATTTAAAATCCTACCAAGCATTTTATCAAACACTTAGAAGGCACATATACCCATTAAATAAAAAGAAGCAATAAATCTGAAATACCTCAAGTTGCATTAATAAGAGAAATCAAATCTAACATGAGAATTCATAAATTAAAGTAATATAATAAATAAAAGTAGAAGAGAAACTAAATTAAAGAAACATTGAACCTGGATTGGAAGAGAAATAAACCTAAAACTAAGAGAAATCCTAAACCCTCAAACCTAGAGAAAGGAGAGAGCCTCTCTCTCTCTCTCTAGAAAACTACATCTCAAACCAAAAATTATGTGAATGAAAAGTTAATGAATGATTCCCCCACTCTGCAGCCTCTAATCTGTGTTTTCTGGACCGAAAATTGGGTCAAAAATAGCCCAAAAATCTCCTCCAGCGATTTTTGATATGTCTAGCACGTGGCTCTGTCACGCGTACGTGTCGCCCACGCGTACGCGTCACTTATCTGCAGCACAATCCACACATACACGTGCTTCACGCGTGTGTGTCACCTAACAAGAAGGCAACTATGAGAAATTATATATTGTTGCGAAGCCCCGGATGTTAGCTTTCCAATGCAGCTAAAACCGCATCATTTGGACTTCTGTAGGTCAAGTTATGGTCAATTGAGTGCGAAGAGGTCAGGGTTGACAGCTTTGCAGTTCCTTCAACTTCTTGTATTCCTTCCACTTTTGCATGCTTCTTTTCCATCCTCTAAGTTATTCCTGCCCTGTAATCTCTGAAAACACTTAACACACATATCAAGGCATCGAATGGTAATAAGAGAGGATTAAAAATAGTGAATTAAAGGCCAAAGAAGCATGTTTTCAATCATAGCACAAAATCAGGAAGAAAAATGTAAAACATGCAATTTACATGAATAAATGTCAGAATAGTGAATAAAAATTCACTCAATTAAGCACAAGATGTACCATGAATTAGTGGTGCATCAAATCTCCCCACACTTAAACATTAGCATGTCCTCATGCTAAGCTCAAGAGAACTAAAGAGTGAAGACATAATGGTGGAACTTATGCAATGCAACCTATTTGTATGAATGCAGCTAAATGCAAAATTCTTTTACCTACTTGGTGAAAAGTGAATAAACCTTTCAAGAACAAATATGAATGGGATTTCACTAATTCAAATCATAAGAATGTAGTTCAAGTAGACTTTTAGAAGAAAATAACTCATAAAAGCCGGGAACAAAGAATCGAGCATCGAACCCTCACTGGAAGTGTATACACTCTAATCGCTCAAGTGTTTAAGGTTCGATTCTCTCAATTCTCTACTAACCTTGCTTTCTAAGTCTTGCTCTTCTTCTACCAATCAACAGAAATTTAATGCACAAATACACAAATCAAGATGTCTTTTAAGGGTTGTAATGGGGTCAAGGTCAAGGTAGGATTGTATTTGGTGAAGTGGACTAAAATCTGAATCCTTAATTAACCTAAACTTCTCACCTAACTTAGGACAATCCATGTAATCATAATATAAAATCTAACTACCCATTAACTTTTTTTTTCACATATTCATGCATCCTAAATTTGAGTACAACTCATATGCATTGCTATCATCAATTACTTTAGGGCATTTTGTCCCCTTTTATTATTTGCTCTTTTTCTTTTATTTTTCTTGTATTTTTTTCTTTTGTTTTTCACAATGCATATGATTAAGGTATTGAATGCATAAACATGTCTTCAACATTTTTCACATTTTCACAAAAAGTCTAGCATACTCAATTTCCAAACCAAACGTTTCCAAACCCACTTTCCCCACACTTAATTCATGAGCACTCTCACTAGTCTAAGCTAACCAAGTATTCAAATTAAGGACATTATTATTTTCTACTTAGAGTTAGTGATGAGCTAAAGTAAAGAACAAATGGGATAAAATAGGCTCAAATTGGTTTGCAAAAGATAATGAAAGGGTAAGGCCATATGGGTATGCAAGCTAAGTGAAACAAGGCCTCAATCATATAAGTATATGCATACATTAAACCATGAAAATATAGAATTAAGCAAGATATAGATCACAATTTTAGAGAGAACAACACACATCAAAATTAAAACATTGGTTGATAAGATGCAACCAATCAATTAGGCTCAAAATCTTACAGATTTTATGTGTTCGAGCTCTAAACCATGTTCCAAAATAAATTTCTACAAACAAGTTTAACAAAAGTTTTAATTAAAATTAGTGAAATGCTCTAAAAAGTTTCTTGAAAAAGAAAACAATTAATTCAACCAAGTAGTGGTAGAATATGCACAAAAATAAACAAACATGTAAATGCAACAACTAATGTAACAAAGAAAATTTAAACTATGGTGTTGAGTCAGAAAGTACTAACTACCGAAAGTTGGTATCGACCTTCCTACACTTAAAGATTGCACCGTCCTCGGTGCATGCAGAGATGTACGAGTGGACGGGTGGTAACGGATGCTTTTTCTCCAAAGATTGTGCGGCAGGCTTGTTTATTGCTCCAGGTAGAAACTTTTCCTTTTTCCTTTTGGTGGCCATCCTGAAAGAAGAGAAAAAGGAAGGGAAAGAACCCACAAGCAAAGATATGAAAAGAAAGAAAACATATATGGGCTAGTGCCAAATAATAAGGTTCTCAACTACATGGTAGCTACAACGTATAAGTGAGAAAATAATAGAAGCACAGGGCATGTCAACTAAATAGCAAATAGGTCAAGGAGCACCCAAAATAATGCAAGAAATATGCAATAGTTGAGTAAGAACATTTTAACACCAATGTGAAACAACAAATATAGAAAAGAAAGGGAGAAGAAACAATAAAGTTAAAATGCCATGAATGCGAGTATGCAAATGTAGCAAATAGAAGGAAAGAAAGGGAATAAGGATGAGAGGAAAGAAATGAAGAAGAAGAAAGTAAGAAAGGAGGAAGAAAGAAGTAGGAAGGATAGAAGAAAGGAGAAGGGAATGAAAAACGGGGTGCAACGCGCGCGCGGGTATCACGTGTACGTGTGAAACCTGAGTTGGCCATTCGACGCGTGGGTAGTCTGGAAGCGAAATGATGCGCACGTGTCAGGGACGCGTACGCGTGGGGTGATTTTGTGCCTCTAGCACAGTTTCATCGCAAGGGCAGCACAACTCTCGGGTCATACACCCATTTACGCCGATTACCATATCCACGCGTGCGCGTGCTTGACGTGTACGCGTGGATTTCCCAAGTTGCAAGTGACACACATGCGTGCTCGACGCGTACGCGTGGGTCGAATTGTTCATAGAGCACACCAGCCGCACGATTCCATCACAACTTTCTGTTCGTTGGATGGGATAGCAAAATTGGGAATCGACGCGCACGCGTGGGTTGCCCTCTTCTTTTTTTTTATGCAGAATGCAAAATGTAGAATGCAGATGAATAGGTAAAAATTATAAATGAACACTAGTAAAAATAAAATAAAATAAAACCAAAAAGAATAAAAATGAAAGATCATACCATGGTGGGTTGTCTCCCACCTAACACTTTTAGTTATTGTTCTTAAGTTGGACATTTGGTGAACTCCCTGTCATGGTGGCTTATGCTTGAACTCATCCAGGAATTTCCACCGATGTTTGTAATTCCAATAGCCTCCGGGATCCCACACTAGTTGCATAAAGCCTTCAAGCAAATGTAAATAAGTGACAAGGCCCTAAGATTGAGGAAGGTTGAGGTGTATTCCGGGGTCCCAAACCTTATTGGTCATCACCCTTTCTTCTTGATCTTTAGGCTTCCATTCGGGTGGCAAGCAATTTGAATTCTCACTAAAGCATCCAAATAATTTTCTAGACCCATTCAATCGAGCTCGACACTAACCTTTGCATTTTAACTTGGAGCATGCAACCATATTGAACCTTGCAGGACAACTCTTACCACTAGCCATCTCCCTCTTACTCTTAACGCCACAAAGAGCTCTAAGTTGTCCGTCCGTCTCAAGAAAAGCATATTCAAGTGGGCTAATTAAGCTTAGAGATGAAAGATTTACCCACTTGAATGAAGGAATGGATGGTGATGGCTTTGGGGGAGAGGCCTCCAACAACTTTGGTAAGATGATTTCCAACTCCATGCCCTTGAGCTCTTCCTTGACAACTTCCACCTCTTTGCAAGCTTTTGTAACATTAACCTCTTCCTCTAGTTCAATGGGAGAGAGTTCAATTATAGGTAGAAACTCATTAATTATTGAACCTGTCTCATGATCAACCACTTCCAAGTCTTCAACTATAATATGCTTTGGAGGTTGTACACCATCCTCAACATCAAATTCAACTGTCTTGGAAGGAGGCTCCATGACTTGAGGTTCAAATGGAGGTTCCACATCTCCTAAATCTTCAACCACTTTCTTTTCTTCTATATTTTTGGCTTTCTCCTCTTGCTCTAGTACAAATTCCAGCTCATCCTTGCTGACTTCCATCTCTTGACAACTTCCTTCAAGGGTCTCTCCTACCGCCACCTTTAAGGCCTCCTTTAGCTTCTTGTGAAGTACGAATTCGCGAAACCGATCCCTTCCCTCTTGTTCCGAGTCAGTAGAATAATTGGGATCATGTTGCTCTTGGGTTAATAGATATGGGTATTCTTGCACAGAGGGTGGTGGTGCAGTGAAGCTTGAGGGTTGAATATTGGAGGTAGATGGTTGGTCCATGCGGGATATAAGATTTTGGAGTTTAGAGGTGAAACCAATGAGAGAGGCAAGTGTGTTCTCCATGGAGGTTTGGGGTGGATAGGAGGATTCATTTGTTGGGAGAAAGGGCTCATAACACGGAGGTGGTTCCTCTTGATAAGGATATGGAGATGGTGTATATTGAGGTGGTGGTTCTAAGTATGGCTCATAAGGCTCTTGGTATGGTGGGTAAGTGATAAACCCCTATTTTATGGTTTATCTTGTGCTCAATTAAGTGGTTTTTATCAAGCCTTTGCCCACTTATTCATTTGATTTGCATGGTTTTACATTCTCCTTCCTGATTTTGTGTTATGATTGAAAACGTGCTCTACGGGACGCATCACAGTGACAAAAAACCAGCGTGGCAGATTTTTTAACCAGCAAATTCTGGACTGTTTTTGACCCAGTTCTCGGTCCAGAAAACACAGATTAGAGGCTATAAAGTGGGGGAATCCATTAATTCATCATCATACATTCATAAATCACACTTTTCATAATTTAGATGTAGTTTTAGAGAGAGAGAGAGAGAGAGAGAGAGGCTCTCTCCCCTCTCTTAGGATTTAGGATTAGGATTTTTAGAATTTAGGAATATTTCTTCTTCATCTCAGGTTTAATATTCTTATTTATTTATTTTCTCTTTTATTTGTTTAATGACCATTCATGTTATGATTTTATTTATTTGATATAAATTGAGGTATTTCAGACTCGTGATTACTTTTCCCTATTTTTTATTTAGATTATTTACTATTGGCTTTGGTTGATTAATTGGTAACTCTTGAGTTATCAAACTCATTGTGATTGATAATTGTTATTTTCGCTAATCGAATCGCATTCCAATAACTCTAGTCTTTCGTTAGGAATTGACT
Source organism: Arachis duranensis (assembly GCF_000817695.3). NCBI lineage: Eukaryota > Viridiplantae > Streptophyta > Magnoliopsida > Fabales > Fabaceae > Arachis > Arachis duranensis. The sequence continues at coordinate 37,933,198 of NC_029772.3, read as the reverse complement.
AGGACCTGAGGATTAAACTGATTAGTCCACTTGACCTTCCTTTATTTAGCAAAGGTTAACTAAGTGGTAGCAAAAATATAATTCTCATCACCATCGATAAGGATAACTAGGATAGGACTTCCAGTTTTCATACCTTGCTAAGAGATTCTTTCGTTATTAATTTATTAATTCCCTGCAATTCCTTTCTCTTGTTCAAAACCTTTTCAAACCCAAAAACACTGTTTTCCATAATCAATAATAAGAACATACCTCCCTGCAATTCTTTCAGAAGACGACCCGAGGTTTAAATACTTCGGTTATCAATTTCAAAGGAGTTTGTTACTTGTAACAACCAAAACGTTTGTAAGAAAGGTTGATTGCTTGGTTTAGAAACTATACTTGCAACGAGAATTTATTATAACTTCTAAACCATCAATCTTCAGTTCTTCAAAATGGCGCCGTTGCTGGGGAATTGCAAACGTGTGCCTTATTATTGGTTATTGTAAATATTTTTCCAAAAAAAATTTAGATTTTTATTTTAAAAAAAATCATATCTTTTCTTTTTCAAAATCATATCTTATCTTATTTAAAAAAAATCATATCTTTTCTTTTTTTTTTCAAAAGTCATATCTTTTTCAAAAATCTTATCTTATCTTTTTTCAAAAATCATATCTTTTTCAAAATATTTTCTTTTTGTTAGTTTTTGTTTTTATTTTCTCTCACTACTATGAACTCTCACCCCTCTGGCTTCAAGTTTGATTTCAATGTTATTGTTAGGAATGGGAACTATAATGAGAACGGGCATCAAGGTTGAAAGAATCAAAGATGGGAGGAGCCACAAGGATTTGATCAACCCTCATAGCAACAACCACCTCCAATGGGCTATCAACAACCATTCTGTGATGCATATCAAGACAATGGCTATGGTGAGCACTCTTTTGATTATCAGCAACCACCGCCATATGCCTATGAACCCCCTCCTCAACATAACCTTGGATCACCATACTCACAAGCTCCTTACCACCATTCACCTTCATATGACCCTAACCCATATCCACCATACCAACCACCCTATGAACCATATGAACCATATATAGAACCATCCCCATTCCAACCCAATCACTCCCAAGAACCACCACCTCCATATGCACCATATCCATATCCATCAATCCAAGAGCCTTATGGTCCTACTTATGATATCCAAGCGGAACAAGAATCAAAGGATCGTCTCAAGGAAACAGTAGATTAATTTCATGAAACCCTTTATCAATTGGAGCAAGCAATAAATCAATTAGCTTCCCGACGTTCGGACATTCAAGGAACCCCCATGGCTTCATGTGGAGAATCTACTGAGGAACGTGGCATGAAGGCGAAGTTAGAAACTCCGGTGGATATTGAGCAGCATGATTTTATACTAGAACAATTGGAAGAAGCTATGCCTGCCCTTGAAGAGGAAAAAGTGGTTGAAGACTTAGGAGATGCAGAACCTCCATGGGAAACTCAAGTCATAGAGCCTCCTTCAAAGATGTTTGAAATTGATGTTGAGGAGGGTGTACAACCTCCAAAGCATATCGTGGTTGAAAACTTTGAAGGGGATGATCAAGAGATGGATTCAATCATTAATGAATTCTTATCTATATTTGAATCCTCTCCCATTGGACTTGACATGGAGATTAAAGAAGAAGAAGCACAACCTCCCATGCCCTTGGTGAATAATGAAAAAGAGATTGAATTGGAAGAAAGCTACCAAGAGGAAGAGGTTGATATTGAAGAAGCTTGCAAAGAGGTGGTAGTTGTCAAAGAAGAACACAAAGGAGTGGAGCTTGCAAGTTCATTAGAAACACCTCCCCCTAAGTTGCCATCATCTTTCACAACATTCAAGTGGGTAAAATTCATATCCCTTAGCTTTCTAATTCCACTTGAATATGGGCTACTGGAGACGGATGGTCAACTTAGAGCTCTTTGTGACATTAAGAGTAAGAGGAAGATGGTCAGTGGTAAGAATTGTCCTACAAGGTTCATTATGGTTGGAAGCTTTGAGTTTAAATGCAAAGGTTGGTATAGAGCTCAATTGAATGGGTCTAGGAAGTTGTTTGGACGCTTCAGTGAGAATTCTAAAGCTGAACCACCCGGATGGAATCATGATAATCAAGTTGAAGATGGGTGTAGAAACAAGATTTGGGATCCAGGAATATATGAGGATCAACTTTGGGAGCTCAAAGCTTATGGAGAACTTCATCAACGCTTGGTAAATTTACTTGGTATTGATAGAGCTTATTGGAAGTCCAAGCATTGGTGGAAGTTTCAGGATGAGTTCAAGCACAAGCCGCCATGACAAGGAGCTCACCAAATGTCCAACTTAAGTACTTTAACTAAAAGTGCTAGGTGGGAGACAACCCATCATGGTATAATCGTCATTTTTCAGTTTTAATTTTAGTCTGTTTTGTTTGTTTTTGAGTTTTGATTGGACCTGGAATCATGCATAACATTCATATTATCATTGCATTCTGCATACTGCATTATAAAAAAAATTCGCACGCGACGCGACAGCATCGCCGATGCGTCTGTGTCATATGTGCGTTGGGAAGAAAACAAAATTGAACAGAGAGTCACGCGAAAGCGTGGCTGGAGGCGTGCATTTGGCACAAATTGGTCCACGCGATCGCGTCGATGATGTGTCCACGTCATGTGGGAAAAATGTCTCCCACAGGTCCGCGTCACCCACGCGAATGCGTGCCTCAAAATCGACGAAAAAAGGGTGTATGGCCGAAAGTTGAGCTAGAATTGGGCTGGACTCGTGCTAGAAGCACCAGCCCTCCCACGCGAACACGTGCCCCACGCGTCCGCGTCAATTTTCAAAATAGGCCATCCACGCGATCGCGTCACCCACGCGACTGCGTCACCCTAAAATTTGGCAATATGAATTTCAAACAGAGAGTTGCGCGGCCGCGAGGCTGCCCTCGCGCTAATGGCACAAATCGATCCACACGACCGCGTGGATGACGCGTCCGCGTTAATTCATAGAAGCACTATCCGCGTGAACGCGTCACTCACGCGTCCGTGTCGAATGCGCCGCACAACTTATCTTAATCTGCCAAAATATCTTATCTTTTCTTCCCCAAATCTCAATCTTTTCTTTCCCTTCTTAATTCTTTCTTCCTTCTTTCTTCCTTTCTTTTTCTTTATCTCTTTAACTTCTCATCCTTCTTCACTCTCATTCTATTTTACTTAATTTATTTGCATACTTTCATTCATTGCATTCATGCATATTTTTATTGGTGTTAAATTTTCTTTTTCAATTGTTGTATCTTTTCTGGTATTATTTTGGTACTTAGTGACTTGTTTTACAATGTTGGGTGATATTATTTTTCTGTCAATGTCAATCTTTTATGATCCCTGCATTCCTTTTATATTGATATGAATTTATATTGTCTTTCATTATTTACTAACTCTCTCCCCTATTGTTGCACTTTTTGCACTATTGATATGCCATTTGCTTTCACTGTTTTCTCACTCGCATGTTGTAGCTACCATGTAATTGAAACCTTTATTATTTGGCATTAACACTCATATTTTCTTTATGTTCTTATCTTTATTCCTGGGTTACTTTCCTTCTTTTTTCTCTTCTTTCAGGATGGCCACCGAGAAGGGAAAGGGAAAGCTTCTAACTGGAGAGACAGGCAAGTCAATGTGCACAATCTATAGAGAAAGGCATCAGTTGGAGCAGCCCGTCCACTTGTACATCTTAGCATGCACTGAGGACGGTGCAATCTTTAAGTGTGGAAAGGTCGATACCGATCTCCATGGGTTAGTTATTCTCTTTTCAACACCAATATTCTATTTTCTTTGTTTGTTCATTGTTGCATTGCATAATAGATTGCATGTGTAGTTGATTGTTTGCATTTAAGTACTACTTGGTTGAAAAATAATAAGTTCCTTTTTAAGACCCTATTTTTGAAAATTTTCACTAATTTAAATTAAAAATTAAAATTTTCTATGTGTTAAATTTGTTTGAAGTTGTATTTGGAACATGGTTTTCTTTGAGCCAAAGAACACAACCTGTGAGATTTTGAGCTTAATTGTATGGTTACATTATTTAACTATAATATTTTATTCTTGTGTGTTTTCTTCTCTATAACTGCAATCTAGATTTTGTTCCAGTCTATATGTCCATTGTTTAGTATATTTACATGCCTGCATGTGATTGAGGCCATTATTTGAATTTTTGCTTACTTATCCCAAATAAACCTACCTTTTACATCACCCTTGTTAGCCCCCTTGAGCCTTTTAATTCCCTCTGTTTTATAACCACATTACTAGCCTTAAGTAGAAAAACAAAATAAAAATCCCAAGTTGAATCCTTGGTTAGCTTAAGATAGATATTGTGTATAATTTAAGTGTGGGGAATTTTATGGGAACATGGGATGATAGAAAAAAGTAGGAAATTAAATTGAATAAGTTATTTGAAAATTTGGGAAGCATGCTCATGTGAAATCCAAATAATTAAATTACCATGTGCATTGATAAAAAAAAATTAAAAAAGTAATTAAATAAGGGGATACAAAAAAATATATTACCCCAAATGCAAAATAAAAAGAATCAATGCACATGGGACAAAATTCAAAAATAAGTTTGATACATGAGCATGTAATACAAAAGTGGAAAAAATTTAGGTTGCTAGGTAAAGCATTTTAAATTATATAAAGTATGCATATGTTAGGTGAGATCTTAGACTAATCAAGGATTCACTTTGTTAGCTCACTTAGCCTTATATATACATCCTTACCTTTACCTTAGTCCCATTACAACCTTGAAAAGACCTCATGATGTTTGCATTGGTACATTAAATATTTGTTGATTGGTTAGATGAAGAACAAAGTTTTAGAAAGCATGATTAGAGAAGAATAGAGTGATTGACCCTAGACACTTGAGCGATTAGAGTAATATACACTACCAGTGAGGGTTCAATGCTTGATTCTATGTTCCCTGCTTTCATGAGCTATCTTCTTACAAGTTTACTTGTCTTTTATTGTGTGATTTGAATTAGTGGAATTTAATTCATGTTTGTCTTGGAGAACTTATTCACTTTTAACCAAGTAAGTAGAAACATTTTGCATGTAGCTGCATTCACATAGATAGGTTGCATTTCATACTCTCTATCATTCCTCTTCACTCCTTTATAGCTTCTCTTAAGCTTAGCATGAGGACATGCTAATGTTTAAGTGTGGGGAGGTTGATAAACCCCTAATTTATGGTTTATCTTGTGCTCAATTGAGTGGTTTTTATGAAGCCTTTGCCCACTTATTCATTTGATTTGCATGGTTTTACATTCTCCTTCCTGATTTTGTGCTATGATTGAAAACATGCTTCTTTGGCCTTATATTTGCTAATATTAATCCTCTCTTATTACCATTATATGCCTTGATATGTGTGTTAAGTGATTTCAGAGATTACAGGGCAGGAATGGCTTAGAGGATGGAAAGAAAGTATGCAAAAGTGGAAGGAATACAAGAAGTTGAAGGAACTGCAAAGCTGTCAACCTGACCCTCTCGCACTAAAACAACCATAACTTGACCTACAGAGGTCCAAATGATGCGGTTCCAGTTGCGTTGGAAAGCTAACGTCCGAGGCTTTGATTTGATATATAATTTGCTATAGTGGCCGTACAGCTAGGTGACACGAACAAGTGCTCCACGCGGACACATCGCAATGACAAAAAACCAGCGTGGTAGATTTTTTAACCAGCGAATTCTGGGCTGTTTTTGACCCAGTTCTCGGCCCAAAAAACACAAATTAGAGGCTATAAAGTGGGGGAATCCATTAATTCATCATCATACATTCATAAATCACATTTTTCATAATTTAGATGTAGTTTTAGAGAGAGAGGCTCTCTCCTCTCTCTTAGGATTTAGAATTAGGATTCTTAGAATTTAGAAATATTTCTTCTTCATCTCAGGTTCAATGTTCTTATTTATTTATTTTCTCTTTTATTTGTTTAATGACCATTCATGTTATGATTTTCTATATTTGATATAAATTGAGGTATTTCATACTCATGATTGCTTTTCCCTATTTTTTTATTTAGATTATTTACTATTGGCTTTGGTTGATTAATTGGTAACTCTTGAGTTATCAAACTCATTTTGATTGATAATTGTTATTTTTGCTAACCGAATCGCATTCCAATAACTCTAGTCTTTCTTTAGGAATTGACTAGGACCTGAGGATCAAACTGATTAGTCTACTTGACCTTCCTTTATTTTGCAAAGGTTAACTAAGTGGTAGCAAAAATATAATTCTCATCACCATCGATAAGGATAACTAGGATAGGACTTCCAGTTTTCATACCTTACCAAGAGATTCTTTTGTTATTAATTTATTAATTTCCTGCAATCCCTTTCTCTTGTTCAAAACCTTTTCAAACCCCAAAAACACTGTTTTCCATAACCAATAATAAGAACATACCTCCCTGCAATTCCTTGAGAAGACGACCCGAGATTTAAATACTTCGGTTATCAATTTCAAAGGGGTTTGTTACTTGTGACAACCAAAACGTTTGTAAGAATGGTTGATTGCTTGGTTTAGAAACTATACTTGCAACGAGAATTTATTATAACTTCTAAACCATCAATCTTTAGTATGGGGGTGTTCGGTGGTAAGGTGCTTGTGAGTGTGGTGGTTCAAGATTATGTTGAGGAGGGGGTTCATAGGCGTATGGTGGTGGTTGTTGATAATCAAGAGAGTACTCACCATAGCCGTCATCTTCATATGCTTCTTGGAATGGCTCTTGGTTATAGTATGTTGGTGGAGGTTGTTGCCAAGAGGGTTGATCAAATCCTTGTGGCTCCTCCCATCTTTGATTCTCCCATCCTTGATGTATGTTCTCATTGTAATCTCCTCTTCCTGCAACATAATTGTAACCAAACTCAAAGCCAAAGGGGTGGGAGTTCATGGTAGCTAAAGAAAATAAAAATAAAAACTAGTAAAAGTAAGCAACTAATTCCTAAACTAACAAAAAAAATAGCAAACAAGCAAAAGCAAATATTTACAATAACTAATAATAAGGCACACGTTTGCAATTTCCCGGCAATGGCGCCATTTTGACGAACGGACTCTTGTGTGGTCTAGAATTTCACAATTAAGTTCTCGTTGAAAGTATAGCTCCTAAACCAATAAGAATCCTTTCGTGCAAAAACTTGTTTGTCACTTAAGCAAACTCAATAAAATTAGATCGAAGTATTTAAACCTCGGGTCGTCTCTCAAGAAATTACAGGGAGGTGTAGTTATTATTGGTTATGGGATTGTATCTTTTCGGGGTTTTGGATTAAGGAACAAGAAAATAAAATGGCAGGGAAACAAAATAATAATTAAGAAAAGTCTTAGCAAGGATTGATAATTAGAATTCCTATCCTTATTATCAATGTCAATTGTGAACGGTAATTACCTTTTAGTATCACTTAGTTAACCTCTAACAATTGAAGGTAAGTCAAGTAAGAATATCAACTTGAATCCACAAGGTCTAATCAAAGACTAAAGTAGTGAATTTCAAGCCAACTAGCTAGTTTCAATCACCAACCAACAAGAGATTTTGACAATTCAAAAGTCTCTAATCACTCAATCTAAGCTAAGAACATAAAAAGCTAATTTAAAATCCTACCAAGTATTTTATCAAACACTTAGAAGGCACATATACCCATTAAATAAAAAGAAGCAATAAATCTGAAATACCTCAAATTGCATTAATAAGAGAAATCAAATCTAACATGAGAATTCATAAATTAAAGTAATATAATAAATAAAAGTAGAAGAGAAACTAAATTAAAGAAACATTGAACCTGGATTGGAAGAGAAATAAACCTAAAACTAAGAGAAATCCTAAACCCTCAAACCTAGAGAAAGGAGAGAGCCTCTCTCTCTAGAAAACTACATCTCAAACCTAAAATTATGTGAATGAAAAGTTAATGAATGATTCCCCCACTCTACAGCCTCTAATCTGTATTTTTTGGGCCAAAAATTGGGTCAAAAACAGCCTAGAAATCGCCCCTAGCGATTTCTGATACGTCCAGCACGTGGCTCTATCACGCGTATGCGTCACTTGTCTGCGGCACAATCCATGTGTACGCGTTCTTCCTTTCCATCCTCTAAGTCATTCCTGCCCTGTAATCTCTGAAAACATTTAACACACTTATCAAGGCATCGAATGGTAATAAGAGAGGATTAAAAATAGTGAATTAAAGGCCAAAGATGCATGTTTTCAATCATAACACAAAATCAGGAAGGAAAATATAAAACATGCAATTTACATGAATAAATGTGAGAATAGTGAATAAAAATCCACTCAATTAAGCACAAGATGTACCACGAATTAATGGTGCATCACTCTTTTTGGATGACATCCACCTCTTGGAAAGCTTCCTCAATGTCAATTTCTTTTCATCAGCTTCTTCTATACATCCCTCATTTCTCAAGCCATGTGTCGGAGCTTGTGCACGGTCCTCCTTGTCATTAATTTCATAACACAATGAGGGAGGTTCATCAATTTCACATTGGTTGGTGTGGAATAATCTTCAATGGTGGAGCTTGCTTCTTGATTAACTTCTTCCAATTTTTCATCATTCATACTATGCTTTGGAGGTTGCGCATTATCCTCCTTGATGAGCAAATATTTTATACGCTTTTTGGCATCATTTTCATGTAGTTTTTAGTATGTTTTGTTTAGTTTTTATTGAGTTTTTATAGGTTTTAGTTTTAAATTCACATTTTTAGAATTCACTTTGAGTTTGTGTGTTTTTGGACCATTTCAGCTATTTTCGGGTTGAATTTGTGGAGCTGGAGTAGAAGTCTAATTCAGAGACAGAGAAAGCACTGCAGATGTTGTCCAGATCTGACCTCCTTGCACTCAGAAGAGATTTTCTGGAGCTACAAAAGTTCAAATAAAGCATTCTCAACGGCTGTGGAAAGATGACTTACAGAGCTTTCTACCAATATATAATAGTTCATACTTTGCTTCGGATTAGAAGGCGCAAAACTAGCGTTCAATGCCAGTTTCCTGCCCTGTTCCAGGCGTTCAGCACCCAAAGAGCATAGACCAATGTCCAAACGCCCAAAGAGGACCCCCTAGCTGGCGTTGCATGCCTAAGAGACCTCATAGCACGTGGATCTCATCAAATCTCAGTCCAAACACTCATCAAGTGGGCTCCAGAAGTGGATTTTAGCACTAAATAGACTGTTTTACCCTTACTAGCATCTATTTAGTATTTAAAGTGTATTTTACATAATCATAAGAACAATCACCCATCATTCAACCGAATTTCATGTATCACTTTATTTTTCACATCAGTATGAGTTTCTAAACCTCCTAGGTTGAGGGAAGGAGCCTTGCTGAGTCCAATGAATTAATAAAAGTATTACTGTTTCTTCCTCGATCTGTGTTTGATTTATTTCTAAGATGTATATCCGATCTTCATTGTGGTGAATAGGATGATCTGACAAATTAGCTCTGTTCATCACATTAAGACGAATGTGCCTGACAAACACCCGCGTCTACTTGGGTTCGTGTGAATACTTAGCTGGAAAGCACGGACCAACAACTATGTTTATACATCTCTCAGACGGTCCAACAAGTCTACTTCTATGCTTGAAGTATGTCAAATAGGCTCGATCAATATCAACCCATAAGTCCCAACCTAGCTACTAATTAACTTAGTAGTGAGTTAATGTTAATGGGTATCAAATTGACCATCAAAGATTCCCAAATCACCAATTCAATTAGACCCAATAACTCAAGTTCACTCAATTTCCTTAGCCTAGGCCAAGAGTATAGAAAATTACTCCATAACTAGTGAAAATATTTTATCAAACACCTAGAGTGTAATAAAAGTAAATATCACAAATTGCAAGAATTAATGAAAACCATAACTAACACAAACAAGAAATCAACAATAGCAACTAAGATAAACATAAAAAGACATGAAAACATAAAATTGCATTAAAAGAGAATTGAAATTGATAAGAGAGTTCATAAACTAAATTTGAAAAATAAAGGAATTAACAAAAAAAACTAAGAGGATTAAGATAATAGAACAAGGGAATGTAAAGGGAATTGAACTAAAACAAGAATTAAAACTTGGATCTAAGAAAATTTGACATAAACTACCCTAAATTCTAGAGAGAAGAGAGAGCTTCTCTCTCTAGAATTCTAACCTAAAACATGGTGAAAATTAAACTATGACTCCTACGTTTATTCTCCTTCAATCCTTGGGTTCAATAGCATCAGAATGGAGTTGGATTTGAACCTCCATTAGCTCAGAAGTCGCCCCATCGTATTGCCTTTAATGAGGTCACATGACCAGTGTCACGCGTATGCGTAGGTGACGCGTGCGCGTCGCTTGGCAAAATTCCTTCTCACGCGTACGCGTGGATGACGCGTGTGCGTGGCCTTGAATCCACCGAATCCTAATTTCTTCATGAATTCTCCACTTTGCATGCTTTTTCTTCACTTCTTCTATCAATCCTTGCCTTATGACCCTAAAATCACTCAACAAACATATCAAGGCATCGAATACAATTAAAGTGAATTAAAATTAACAATTTAAAGGCCTAAAAAGTATGTTGTTAACATTTAAGCACAAATTAAGGAGAATTACAAAACCATGCTATTTCATTGAATAAATATGATATAAGTTGATAAATACCCTAAATTCAACACAAAATAAACTGTAAAATTGGGGTTTATCAGTGTATTTTATTATTTTGGGAGTGAAAATGGATTTTCAAAAGGTTTAAAAATTATATTAGCTAATTTCAAATTACTAAAGAAATTATTATGTTTTGAGTTTTATCGAGCAAAGTATTATGTTTGAATTTGATTTATCAAGAAAAAGAGTTTAATGAAAGAGAAATGGATTTGAATTGTTTTTAAAGAGAGATTTTGATAATTAGAAAATACATGGACAGTACGCAAGGGTTGTGGCTTAGTCCCACTTGCTCCAGGTATGAGATACGGAAGAAGAATTATAAATACCGAGTTTAATTATGGAGTTTTGAATGAATATGAAAGAATTGAAATGATAACGAAAGTAACAATGGATTTTGAATGTGATACCTGGGTAGTAGCAAGGATTGTGGTTCGTCCTGCTTACTCCAAGTCAGTGATTGTGACGCTTGGGTAGTAGCAGCAGTAGTGGATTATTCCACTTGCTCCAAGTTGAGCTTTTAAACACCCGCCTGAGTAGTAGCGGTAGTAGTAGTTCTTTCACTTGCTCTGGGTTAAGCGGGTAGTAGCAATGGGTTGTAGCTCTACCTACTTGCTCCGCGATGGGTGTTTTCGTCCAAGGTTAGCTACAAGGACATGTTGGGTTGGCTATATAACTGGCAGATGATATCATCAGTCATAGGATCAACATACATCATACTTGTTTGCGCATATTTGGTTATGATTGTGTTTTTATTATTGTGTGTGCTTGTGATTGGATTTTATATTCTGTAATTGTTGAGTTTGATTGTACTTTGTTGACTATTGTTATTGACTGAGAACTTAATGATACGAACTTAACTTCTAACCCCGACCCTACTAAGAACTCCCCAGTTCTTATCCCCTATTTCCACCCCTTTCAGCTACAGGTGCAAAGGTTTAGTGTGGAGTTACAGGAGTATAGAAGAATGAGTTTACGAGTTAAGTTCTTAGATTTTATTTTTTCCCTTCGTCGTTTACTGTTTTGTTTCTAGAGGGGAAGGACGTGCGTTTGAGGATCTTTGAATAAGTCTATGTATATATTGCTATGTGAATATATATATTTTTGTGATTAGGTGGTTTAAAATAAAGAATATTTGTTTTCTTAATTAAAGTTTTGTTTCATATTTGCAAAGACTTGATATTAAATAAAAATAGTATAAAATAACAAAGTTTAGATGTAAGTAACGTCTGAACTTTTAGTACGATTATGAAGTACTAAAAGTTAGAGTGTTATATTGTACATTGTCAATATTCAAGATTATAACATAGATCATGCTTTTATTACTTCACTTGTTGAGAGATGGAGACCCGAGTGTCACACATTCTATTTTTTTTTATAGATAATGCATTGTGACATAAGTGTACTTTGATAATTGTAGAGTTGAAGTCAAGGATTCGAATTTTTTTGTTTACAAAATAAAATTCACATCCCTCTGGTGTATTTATGAGTAGTGTGTTACCGCAAAACAAAAAGCCCGAGTTTATATACTACTGATATTGGGTGTTCGTTTATTATCAGATAAGTTAAAAAATTTAGTCCATCGAAAATATCTTCCACTGGTAATAGATTTGGACCACTGTGAAAATTTAAGTTGAGGGTCTGTATACCTTGCCAGTTTATACTAGGAATTATGTCGAGCTTTTTGCTGACAGGATAGATTAAATTAGTGGTTGCACTATTTTGTTACAATTGTGGGCATGACTTAGGGTTCCATGACTATGTCTAGTGTCTCATTTGCCTTTTTCATTTTTATTAGCACGAAGATTTATATCATAGGAATATTATTTATGTTTTAAATTGTATTCTATTTTGAAATACTAAGTTTACATAGTTTACACAGTTAGGAGGGATGTGAGCACCTTCGACACTGAGAATTCCATAACATACTTGCAATTTGGACTTGCATAGACCACATATCCATGAATGAGGTAAGATTAAAAATAAATTTACTTTATTATATGTTGTGGGTTATCCTGTGTTACTTTAATATGACAATTTAAATGGCAATCTTACCAAGATAAACATGTGGCGATGCAAATTTCGTCAGATATTATGCATGACATTGAGCGGGTTGTGCTTATTGTTGCCCAATAATTTGCTTTAAAATTGTTGAGTGGCATCTGGCTGACTGGGTGATGCATCAATTTGGTTGCAACGTCACCTTGAAGACCTTGTGGATCTCAAAGCTAGCCACAATAGAGACTTAAGAGGTCGTAACTACAAGAATTGGAGTGACATTCATTTTGTTTGGATTACGACTTGGGACATGTGATCATCGATGGTTAGAGATCTTACTTCTGACGTATGGATTGGTATCATCTCCACGAGCCACATGGATTTTTGGCCACACAGGTTCGCTTTCACAATCCAAGACTTGATCAACTTCTCGAGCTGTGGCAACGTTTAATGTTGTTCCACCCAATCAATTGATATGGGAGTTTATGCCATCTGACTACCATCACCATCAGCATGGGGCTCAATATTATTCTCAACTGCAAGTTTCAAGAGCTTCTGTAGATAGTGGCCAACTTCAAAGAAAGGTTGTGAATGATTGGTCAGATGCCACACCTGATGTTTCACTGCAATCTGTTGACATAAGCACATCATTTTCGAGTCGCTCTAACTTTCATTTTCACTTTGGAGGAGGATTTTCTAGCATGAACAAATGCAAAGAATGCAACTGAGGTTTCGAGAGTCATGTCAGATAGTGCACCTCACGTCACACAACTGGAAACATACATATAACATGATGAAATAAGTTTTTCAATTGAATTTTGAGAGGATCTACTCCCATTCTTTTCATACATTTAATTTTTTTCAAAGATTGTTTTACATGGTATCAGTGCACAAATCGGAAGCAAAAGTGTTTAGTCATTAACCTATTTCTCAAGTCACTGATAAACAAGACTGGACTCTATTTTTGTTTTTCTATCTTCTTCCTCCTTTTTCTCACACTATTACATACCAAATTGCAAAATCATCAGTTCCTCTAGTTTTCAATCAATATTTAGGCGACAGTCACTTGATTTTTCAGGAGCTTTTAGAGTATCATTCTCCAATGAACATGGATCAAAAGGCAAGAACTTGTTCTGCTTATGCATCAAACGCCAGTCTTCAATATTAGTCCCTTTGCCAAAATCCAAGACAGGAAATGCTCTTTTTTCTAGCATTTCTATAATCTTCTTGGTCTTACCAAGCACGTGAACCGAATATCTGACACTATCCTCTCTCTCTTCAATGGCGCTATTCAAGCACTTTGTGGATATAACATGAGGCAAGTTAGTGAGACATGCACCCAATATATCACAGATCATTCCTTTCAGTGCTTCAAACAACCTCTCTGAACTATGGTCTTTCATGCATTCATGATTCAATAGAGTGGCTTGGCTTATTCTGTACATGGAATTAGATGACAATATCTTGATGGGCCATGATGAAGGTGATACCCTAATGCATATATGGTTATATTTGGCTTTAAACTTGTGATACCGGATTTTCGCAGCTTCACTGAGTTTCTCTAATGTCTCTTTGGGGCTCTCACTTTGAAGGGAAAGCTTATAAAGATCCACATCATGCCACTTCTGATATAGATCAACTCCAAGCCATATGATTTCTGCAGCTGTCCTCACTTTAATTAATTTTCCTTCTTTGTCCAAGTTGTTTTCTATGAACTTCACATAGGGAAGCCCTTCATTTAGAGCATCTATCAAATTTCTCACCTTACACCTATCAATGTTTGGAATTGCAACTATTATGCTTGCTAGTGTTACCAAAGGAAGTGACCAACTATTTGGAGGTTCTGCACAGTGTAAATGAGGAACTTGGTCACTGTCAAACGCTACCACTCCCTTAAACCCTTCCAAGATTGAACACTTTTCTATTAGCTCAATGACATGTTTTGGTTCCTTCTTTTCCCCAGCTTGAAACCAATGATTAGTGGCGTCACGATTGTCTTTCATCATCACCCCAACTAGCTCTTCCTCGCCTTCAAGATGAAGAACAAAACGCCTCAGATCGAACTTCGCATTCGTCCTTGACTCTGTCCCGCTGCTAATGCTTGAGACACTGTGACTAAACTTGGACTTTAACTTCCTGAAAAAGTTACAACCTGCCAACACAAAGCACATGAGGGACACGGAAACACACTGTGTTGCTTTGCACGTCAGAACAATCCCTATCTGCAGTTTAATCAAGAACTTGAACAGGATCACTTTTGCATCATGGGCTAACTTTCTGTACTGCCTATTCCGAATTCGAAAACCAAGAGGCGTTTCTTTCATTAGAATTAGCCTAGCAGTCCAATATCCTTCCACTTGTAATTTCTTCTTAGTACTTCTATGTCTCAAGATTGGGCATCTATAACTTATGGCAGTGAACCATCTAAAAGCAGGGGAAATAGTACCAATTGCCACTGCAGCAACCTGAACTATGAGAATCATTATGGTGGACCATTTGTAATCACTGTGGCCAGTGCAGAATCTAAAGGACCATGGCATTAAATAAGACCTAAGCATAGCCTCTGCTAATGCCATTGTACTTAGAAGACAGAAAGCGCCTGATGCAGTGCACGTCACTGACCTTCCAAGAACAAATTGGGGGCTGCTAGTGTGTGCCATCATCCAAAACCTCATTAGTTCTTCTCTAAGACTGTTGATGACTTGATTATTGGCTTCGGCTTTGGCTTCTTCTACTTGGTTTGCGCTTTCTTTTAGCGCCTCCTCATTCATCTCATACTTCAGCTCCAAGTAATGCTTCATCTTCGGGATAGCCACTGCGGAGGAGAACATTGTCATCAAGAGAATGAGCATTAGAAGCATGATGATAGCATGTTCTACCCAGAATACATAGATAACCCCGGTAACAAATTGGATGCAGATATTCACAATCATGGTGATCACAAGTATTCCCATGGCCACAACATTCATCATGGTCTCTTTGTTGTCCGTGACACCAAGAGAAGGCATGGAGTTACCTATCAAAAGTGAATAAAGTTATAAGTTGTATTAATCTTAATCAACCAGCCATAACAGAATTTGCAATTGCTATAACTAACCATAACAAAATTTGTAACTGCAAGTCTGTAAGCAAAGCACAGTAGCTGCTATCCATAAGTATAACAGATTTTGTAACTGAAAGTCGGCCAGCAAAGTAGAGTAGCTGCTATCCATAACTAACTATAACAGAATTTGTAACTAATATAACCTGTGATTGTGCATACAAAAGAGCTCACGGCACAATCACAATGATGAAGCCCAGCAGGACAAATAACTTCTTTTCATCCCTTTCTCCTTTCTACATTTTATGCACCTTTATTCTTTTCTATTCTAGAATTAGTATGTTATGTACAGAGGAGAACATGTTCCTAATCATTCAAATAATATACACAATAGATTCATACATATCATTTTTCAGTCTTTTATTCCTTTCACTCAGTCTTATTACATACAAGTCTAAAAGCAAGTGCAATAGAGGCTCTTCGTAACTAACTAACTATCTAACCGTAACAGAATTTCTAACTAATTCAACTAACTTCCTTGGACTCACCAATGATTGTGCAGATCAAGGCGCTGCTGCTGAGTTTAGCGAGCTGGTCATGGCGCTGAGGCACCGGAGTGTTGAGATCAACGGAAAGCTTAAGCGCAACGCCGATTATGGTCAAGGAAGTAGCGTTGAGGCAGAAGTATCTGCAAGGGAACCAGAATTTGCGGCCTCGAATTCCATGTATGAGATCTACAGTTACTGCTATGAGACAAGCAAGGGAAGCTGCTGCTATGTATATCCCAATCCATGGCATAGGTTTGTTGAACTTTGTGTCGTCCATGTACCCACCAACACTGCACCCTGTTATCCCCATCTTCTTCTTAGAATTGAAAACCTTTTCTGCCTTTCGGGGTTGAGCTTCTTAATTGCTTCTGCTAATCAATTAGAGCAGTGAATGTTAATTATTTATGGCTGAAAAAGTATTAGTATTTCTAACCACATTTTTGTTCCACGGGTTGTCAATTAGGAATCCCTCCTCCTTAAAATTGGACTTTAATAGAATAAGATATGACAATTCTACAAGGAAATTATTGAGGGCTTAATTGATTAATTTGTGTTGGTAAAATATTCATTAATATTAATACGTATGTGGGTAAATGGGGTTGAGGGGAGTCAAAAATGTTTGTTTGTTTGTCTGGTATGGAGCTTGACTACTGAATAAATTGACATGAATGTTTCTTAGTCTCTGGCGGACACGCGGAGCTGTTGGTTGATGAGGTGGGAGGCGGTTCACCGCCAAATAAAATGGAATTATTTACGAGCCAATTCTATAAATATTATGAATTATTGTCTAAATTTTATCTAATTTATTTTTTTTAATAAATTTTGATTTTTTAAATTATTTATTTTTTTATTTTTTAATTAAATATTAATTTTTAAGCCTTTATAATATGTAGGCATTATCTTTTAG
>NC_029772.3:37909455-37915965 GCF_000817695.3 Arachis duranensis | reverse complement strand
GATATATGTTAGACTTTGTAGAGGTACTTTTGTTTGTTTTTTCTCATCTTTCCGAATCCTCTTGCTTTTGGGGGAAAGCTAATGCAGAAAAAAACGGCACCTACGTGCACAGTGATGTCATATCAAAAGATCCATGGTCAACGCATAAATGATGAGAATTACATGTATCACTTTTCAGTATTTTTTTTTTGGGGGGCAAATTCTTTGGTGTGGAATTGGTCGAATTTATTTTTTATGATAAATTTTAATTATTTAAAATTTAAAATATTAAAACACATCTTAACTGAATTCAATATATACTTTAAATATTAGCATATGTACTTGTGCATGATAATGAAAAGCTAGTTAAAAAATCATTAATTTATATTTCATATATATTTATTTTCCTTAGTTTCGTCTCCTTTTTTCTTTCTTCTCCTTCTAAGTCTAGATAACTTTGAATTTAGTTGTTCCTAAAATATTTTTGTTAAGAGATACACTTGATATATGAATTCAGATTTTTTAATTATTTTATAACTGATTTAATCATGAAAAACTAAAAAGTTAAAAGATGGATAGTGTTGCATTTATTCTGAAGTTGTTATAAAGATAATTTTGACATACGCTATCAATCTTATGTATGCATCTTTTAAACGCGATTTAAAATAATCGAAGAATATTATACTACTAATTATGTAGTATCAACTTTGTATGATCTCTTCTCTTTGTTAGTACTATGAGTTTTTTTTGTTTTAAAAAAATAATTTTTTTTCATAAATAAATAAGATTTTTGAAAAAAAAATTCATGAACTCGCTTTTTATTTAACAAAAGATTATTATTTAGTCCACACTGAATTTGCTCGAGTTAATAGAAAGATTAGGACCTTTGAAGATAACTTATCCGATGATATCTTTTAATTTATCCCTTTATAAAAGCTCATCAATTTAGATAGTTTGGTCAACAAGGAGGGAAGATTCGTTTGTGGGAATATCCTAGAAGACCAATAATAGAAGATTTATTGCGTGTTTTAGCGCTAACCTAAGATACTCCTATGTGACTTTTTGTGTTACTCTGGAGTGTTCTTCTCGACTTGGATCTTGATTCGTCCGAGTATTGAGATGGCCAAGTTTTAACACTTCCGAGCAAGTTGTCAGCAGAGAGGAAGAGCTATACGTCGACCAGGACCAAACACCGCGGCGGAAATACCTGCAAAAGATACTCTGACGCTCAAGTCAATAATAATCTCTAATAAGTGTATTAAGTAAAATACAAAGACTGAGAATAAAACCTGCCCTATAGCCGAGGATATTAGTTCGGCTTTATAGATGTTGTTTTATCCGTTTGTTGTGGATAAGTCTGAGTCTGTAGGTCAGTTATCGTATTCTGTTTCAGTGATCATATTTGCCGAGCATGTTTCTTATTTTCAAATAAGTGGGCCGATCTTATCTATTAACGTTCCGAGGTTTTTTGGTGACCGAGGTATGTGGTGACGTATCATAGCCCCCAAGCTTGCCTTGGTTTGGACAGAACGAAGGCGAGCTTTTTTCTCGGTAATGTTGTATACCTCGGCTAAGGATTCATTTTTGTGCTGTGTCCTTCAGTCCCCAAGCTCGGCTTAGTTCTATTGGTGAATTTGAAACGTTTGCAGCATTTAATGCTTGCTTTGTTCTTTGCACTTTAATGAGTGATTGATTTGATTTATGCTGCGAATTTAGAGGTGCCCCTGACCGTGTGATTGGTGGAGTTTTTGATCGTGGGTGTGTTGATGGCTTGGATTGGAAGATAACGCCTCATATGTAACTGCTTCTTTTTATGTGTAATAAACGTGTTTCTCCCTTTGATTTTTTCTTGGTATTTTGGGAATTCTACGTTTTGGAGAAAATGAGCAAAAAAAGTGAGTGCTGATTCGTGTTCCTGCTCCTTCTTTCTTTCTCATTTTAGTTTTCTTTACTTTGTTGCATGGAAGAGGAAAAGGCTGGTGTTGGTGAGGGTGACCTCTATGGCTGGGTCGATGCTAGGGTTAGAGGTTATGTTTCTCAGTTTAGTGATAGGGAGTCGGTTGATGTGCTAGGTTCTAACGTATGGGTTAGGAGTGGTAGTGGTATTAAGATAGTGATACTTCCTTGTGATGCTGGTGACCGTGTCTTCCATTTTCGTGATGATTGGGCTTTCTTCTATATGTACAGCTGCTTGTTTACTGAGCTAGGAGTTAGGCTTCCCTTCACTGATTTTGAATGTGGTGTTCTTTACTGGTTGAATTGTGCTCCGAGTCAGCTTCATCCTAATTCGTGGGGGTTTGTAAGGGCGTTCGAGGTTTTGATGGAGTTCCTTAATCATCCTTCGTCTCTTAGGCTCTTTTTTTCGTTGTTCCAAGCTAAGAGGGTTGGTCGTGGGCTATGGGTTAATCTGAGTAGTTATCCTCGTCGTGCTATCTTCGGTCTTTATAAGTCATCTTTTAAAGATTTTAAGACCATGTTCGTTAAGGTTAGGAGCGTGCTTGAGCAGTTTTCCTTTTACCTAAACGAGTACCTTGTTGAGAAATTTTCTTTGTCATGGTGTCCTGAGCCGATGCAAGTTCTGGATGTGGATGATAGGTCGATTGACGACCAGATTTTAATGGAGTTTTTGTTTGAGATGTTGGTCCCGAAAGGTCTGTTGTCCGTATCTGAGTTGTTGAAATGGGATTCCGATAGGCAAGCTGTTCTAGATTACCTAGGTAATTTAGTTTTTGGTGTTTTGTTATTGTGTTGCGCTTGGTTTGTTTTCTTATTGCCGGTTTTTGTGCAGGTGACAAGGCTCCTACTATCACTACTGCCGGACTAAAGTCCTTCTTCAATCAACGAAAGAAAAGGGAGAAAGAAGGTTCGACTAAAAATGTCGAGAAGGGTCATGTATTTCAGCATGATCCGACCCATAAGCCAAAGCGAAAGAGGGGTAATGTGAAAGAGAAGATTGCTGAGACTTTTCTGGAGAAAGGAGAGTCGTCTATGGAGCTTCAGAGAGTGGAATCGGCTTATGAGTCTTAGAAAAAACTGCACGGTTATTTGGAGGACGTGCATACTCGGTCTCTGTGGAGTAAACTATATCCTTTTTCTGTTATGGATGATGAGCTTTGCTGTTTTCTTGATGATATGAAGATGATTGATGGCATTGGACATGTTGGAATAAGCCATTTTCTGCAAGTGAGGAATTAAATTTGCTTTGTTTGTTTCCGCTTTGTGCCGTTATGACTCTTCCGTCTTTGTGGTAGGTGATTGGTGCGCGAATCGTGGCTGTTGGGCTTGCTCAAAAGCTCGCTCTTGAAAGGAAAAATAAAGCTGCTCTAGATTCTGCCGAGTTGTCCTTGGCTGTGGAAAAGAAGGAGAAGACTATTGTCGAGCTGTCTTCTTCTCTAAGGTTGAGGGAGTCAGAGCTTGCTGAGGAAAGGTGTCTTTAACTTTCTTCTCCTGAAGAAGTCAAGACTACTAAAGCTGAAAATGATCGATTGGGATCGAGAGTGAAAGAGTTGGAGACCAAGGTCTATGAGGCCTTTGCGCAAGGTTTTGAACGTGCTGTGTCTCAGGTCAGGGTATTATTTCCTAAGTCTGATGTGACGAAGCTTGATGCAACCAAGGTGATTGTGAATGGCCAGCTCATGGAGGATGAGGCTGCTGCTGGAGATGATAGTGAGGAGTCCAGTATTGGTGACAAGGCAGATTAGGCCTTTTGTTATCTATGTTTTATTTTGTTAAGCTTATGTATGGCTCTTTGGCCTTGGACATGTATTTATCTTGTTTGTTTCGCTTTTTGGATATTTCCGAGTATTATTCTCGGCATGTTTTGTTGGTTTCTGAGTATGAAGCTCGATTTTTGTTTTGACTCTTAATCTCTTTGATTATAAAATATGTTAGTTATTAAGGTTATGATAACAATAAAATTCTATTTTGCATTAGCGATTGCGTTTACACAATGACTTGGGGCATCCAGCCTCGTTAAAACCCTCTTCGAGTAAAACCCATGTGGGAAAAAACCTTCGAAGGGGAAAAAGAGTACCTTCATTCGGGTAATACAGTGTATAATCATGATTGGTATTTCCTTAGTGATATCACATTCCATGTTCCTAGGAGTTGTTCCCCCGTAAGGGTTTCTAGCTTGTAAGCCCCCTTGCCGAGGTTTCTGGCTACTCGGAGTGGTCCTTCTCAATTTGCTGCTAATTTTTCATGTGTTGGAGGATTCCGTGCTTCTTCTGTTCACCTGAGTACAAGGTCTCCTTCTTGGAAAGACCTTGGTACTACCTTTTTGCTGTGTCTTCTTTCGATGAAACTCTTCATTGCTCGTTGCCTTATGGCTGAGATATCTCTTTCTTCCTCTATGAGGTCCAATTCGGTTGTTCTAGCTTGCGCATTGCCTTGTGGATTGTATAGCTCGGATCTTAACGTCAGTATGCCGATCTCTATTGGGATTAGTGCGTCCACCCCATATACCAGCTTGAAGGGAGTTTCTCCTGTGGCAGATTGTACCGTAGTATTGTAACCCCACAAGATTTCTGGAATGAGATCGGCCCACTCGCCTTTTGCCTCGCCAAGCTTTTTCTTTAGTCTCTGCAAGATAATTCTGTTAGCCGACTCAATTTATCCGTTGGTTTGTGGATGCTCAACCGAGCTGAAGTGATGTGTAATTTTGAAATTTGTTAGGAAAGAATCAAGTTTGTGGTCTGTGAATTATCTCCCGTTATCCGATATTATCTCTCTTGGGATGCCATACCTACATATGATATTTTTCCATAGGAAAGATCTCACCTTTTCTGCCGTTATATGTGCTAGTGGTTGTGCTTCTATCCACTTAGAGAAGTAATCTATTGATACTAAGAGGAACTTTACCTGACCTGGCACTTTTGGGAAAGGTCCGAGAATGTCTAATCCCCACCTATCAAAAGGCCAGCTTAACTCTATGGTGTGGAGCTTTTCTACTGGGATCCCTGAGATGGTGGCGTGCTTTTGACAGCTGTCACATGCCTTGACTTTGGAAATACAATCCCTTTTTATCGTTGGCCAGTAGTACCCTGTTCGTAATATTTTGGTGGCCAGTGCTCGGCCGCCAATGTGGTTTCCACAGACCCCTTCATGTGTTTCTGCTATAACCTCTTCGGCTTCGTCCTTGCTGATACATTTAAGGAGTGGTTGGGAATGTCCTCGTCTGTATAGTGTATTTCCTACTACTGTGTAGAAGCTTGCTTTTCTTCGGAAGAGATGCGGGTTTGGCTCCTTGTTTGGTACGACACCTGTATTGATGTAGTCGATGAAAGGTGTTCTCCAGTCTTGTACCTGCATGATGCTTAAGATTGTGTCCTGCTCAAAGCTCGACTTATCAAGTGTTAGCTGAGACAGCGCCGGTGTGTTTTCCATTTGCCTTATTGTGGCTAATTTGGCTAACACGTTGGCTCTGGTGTTTTGTTCTCGGTTTACATGGATAATATCGAATTTTCTGAATTTTGAGATGAGATCCTTTGTTATGAGTCAATATTTCTCTAACAAAGGATCTTTTACCTGGTATTCGCCCTTGATTTGATGTACTACTTGTGAAAAGTCACAGTAAACTATTATCTGAGGTATTCTTAGTTTTTGGACGAGTTTTAGTCCTGCTAGTAGAGCCTCATATTCTGCCTGGTTGTTACTTGCGTTGAAGCGGAACTGTAGTGATTGCTCGGCTATCACTTTCTCTCCTTCCTTTAGTAGTATTCCTGCTCCGCTGCCCTCTCTGTTTGATGCCCCATCAACATGTATACTCCAGTTGGCCTCTGTATGTTGTGTTTCATTGGTCATTTCTGATACGAAGTCGGCAAGTATTTGTGCTTTCAGAGTTTTTCTTGATTCGTATTGAATATCGAACTCGGAGAGTTCGATGGACCATTTTATTAATTGTCCGGCAAGCTCGGGTCTGGTTAATATCTGCCTCAGGAGTTGGTCTGTTGGCACTATTATTGTGTGACTCTGAAAGTAGTGTCGTGATGAACGGATAATTTATACGCTTTTTCGCATTATTTTTAGTATGTTTTTAGTATGTTTTAGTTAGTTTTTAGTATATTTTTATTAGTTTTTAGTTAAAATTCACTTTTCTGGACTTTACTATGAGTTTGTGTATTTTTTTGTGATTTCAGGTATTTTCTGGCTGAAATTGAGGGACCTGAGCAAAAAATCTGATTCAGAGGCTAAAAAGGACTGCAGATGCTGTTGGATTCTGACCTCCCTGCACTCGAAGTGGATTTTCTGGAGCTACAGAAGCCCAATTGACGCGCTCTCAACGGTGTTGGAAAGTAGACATCCTGGGCTTTCTAGCAATGTATAATAGTCCATACTTTACCCGAGATTTGATGGCCCAAACTGGCGTTCCAAATCAGCTCAAAACTGCCCGGCGTTAAACGCCGGAACTGGCACAAGAATGGGAGTTAAACGCCCAAACTGGCACAAAAGCTGGCGTTTAACTCCAAGAAAAGTCTCTACACATGAAAGCTTCAATGCTCAGCCCAAGCACACACCAAGTGGGCCCGGAAG
>NC_029772.3:37909189-37909436 GCF_000817695.3 Arachis duranensis | reverse complement strand
GCTACTAGTTCTCTACAAATAGGACCTTTTGCTATTGTATTTTCATCCAGGGATCACTTTAGATCCTTTGATCATCTTTGGACGTCTAGTTCTTAGATCGTGGGAGGCTGGCCATTCGGCCATGCCTAGACCTTGTTCTTATGTATTTTCAACGGTGGAGTTTCTACACACCATAGATTAAGGTGTGGAGCTCTACTATACCTCGAGTATTAATGCAATTACTATTGTTCTTCTATTCAATTCAGCT
>NC_029772.3:37907402-37909110 GCF_000817695.3 Arachis duranensis | reverse complement strand
TGATGAATGTGATGATTATGTGACGCTCATCATCATTCTCACTTATGAACGCGTGCCTGACAACCACTTCCGTTCTACAAGCAAACAAGGCTTGAATGTTTATCTCTTGGATCCCTTGATCGGAATCTTCGTGGTATAAGCTAGAATTGATGGCGGCATTCAAGAGAATCCGGAAGGTCTAAACCTTGTCTGTGGGTTTGTGGTATTCTGAGTAGGATTCAATGATTGAATGACTGTGACGAGCTTCAAACTCCTGAAGGCTGGGCGTTGGTGACAGACGCAAAACAATCAATGGATTCTATTCCAACCTAATTGAGAACCGACAGATGATTAACCGTGCCGTGACAGGGTGCGTTGAACATTTTCACTGAGAGGACGGGATTGTAGCCACTGACAACGATGATGCCCAACATACAGCTTGCCATGGAAAGGAGTAAGAAGGATTGGATGAAGACAGTAGGAAAGCAGAGAAACGGAAGGGACAAAGCATCTCCATACGCTTATCTAAAATTCTCACCAATGAATTACATAAGTATCTCTATCCTTTATTTTATGCTTTATTCATAAATCACCCATAACCATTTGAATCTGCGTGACTGAGATTTACAAGATGACCATAGCTTGCTTCATACCAACAATCTCCGTGGGATCGACCCTTACTCGCGTAAGGTTTATTACTTGGACGACCCAGTGCACTTCTTGGTTAGTTGTGCGAAGTTGTGATAAAGAGTTGAGATTGCAATTGAGCGTACCATGTTGATGGCGCCATTGATGATCACAATTTCGTGCACCAAATTTTTGGCGCCGTTGCCGGGGATTGTTTGAGTTTGGACAACTGACGGTTCATCTTGTTGCTTAAATTAGGTATTTTTCTTCAGAGTTCTTAAGAATGAATTCTAGTGTTTCAAGGTGATGTTCTTATCATCACCAAAGCTGATTGATTTTCATCAATTTAGCTCTTGAATGCAATGTCCTACTGAAGCTTGGCTAGCCATGTCTAATTCCTTTAGACTGAAGCTTTAGACTAACATTGCATGATTCCTGGAATTCTCATTAAGAATTTTGATACCTTTATTTTCTTTTTCCACTTAATTTTCGAAAAAGCACAAAAAATTCCACTCAATTTTCGAAAAATCCAAAAAAATTACAAAAAAAAACCAAAAATATTTTATGTTTCTTATTGAGACACTAGTCTCATTTTAAGTTTGGTGTCAATTGCATGTTTCTGTTCTTCTTGCATTTTTCATGTGCCTTCATTGATCTTCAAGTTGTTCTTGATGATTTACTTGCTCTGATTTTTAAATTCTCTTGTTTTGTGTGTTTTGTTGTTTTTCATATGCATTCTCAACTTGTTAGTGTCAGTAGTATACAAACTTCTAAGTTTGGTGTCTTGCATGCATTGTTTATTTGATTTTAGTTGCATTTTGATTTCTCCTCATCATTAAAAATCCAAAAAAATTTTTAATTTGTGTCTTTTCAAGTCAATAATACAGAGAATTGAAGATTCAGAACATACTGCAGAGGAATTACACAAAAAAAGCTGGGCGTTAAAAACACCCAGTGAAGAAGGAAAATTGGCGTTTAAACGCTAGCCAGGGTGCCTGGCTGGGCGTTTAACGCCCAAAAAGGGTGAGTTTTGGGCGTTAAATGCCAGAATGTGCACCATTCTGGGCGTTTAACGCCAGGATGGCACAAGAGGGAAGATTTT
>NC_029772.3:37905384-37907267 GCF_000817695.3 Arachis duranensis | reverse complement strand
AAAAATCACTTGATTTCTTTTCCACTCTTGGTTTTCGAAAATCAATTAGTGTTTTTTCAAAATGTTTTTAAAAATCTTTTACTTAATTTTCGAAAATCTCTTCCCCTCTTCTCACATCCTTCTGTTTATGGACTAACACTCTTCTTTGATGCACAATTCGAACTCCATCTTTCCTTGATAAGTTCGAATTTTCTACCTCTTTCTTCTATTTTTCTTTTCCTCTGACACCTCAAGGAATCTCTATACTGTGACATAGAGGATTCCATATTTTCTTGTTCTTTTCTCTTTTATATGAGCAGGAGCAAAGACAAAAGGATTCTTGTTGAGGCTGACCCTGAACCTGAAAGGACCTTGAAGCGAAAGCTAAGAGAAGCTAAAGCACAATTCTCTGTAGAGGACCTAACAGAAATCCTCAAAGAAAAATACATGGCAGCCGAAAACAACAACAATGCCAACAATGCAAGAAAGGTGCTGGGTGACTTTACTGCACCTACTCCCGACTTCTATGGGAGAAGCATCTCTATCCCTGCCATTGGAGCAAACAACTTTGAGCTTAATCCTCAATTAGTTTCTCTAATGCAACAGAATTGCAAGTTTTATGGACTTGCATTGGAAGATCCTCATCAGTTTCTAGCTGAGTTCTTGCAAATCTGTGACACTGTCAAAAGCAATGGGGTTGACCCTGAGGTCTACAGACTTATGCTATTCCCTTTTGCTGTAAGAGACAGAGCTAGGATATGGTTGGACTCACAACCTAAAGAAAGCCTGAACTCTTGGGAAAAGCTAGTCAATGCCTTCTTGGCAAAGTTCTTTCTACCTTAAAAATTGAGTAAGCTTAGAGTGGAAGTCCAAACCTTCAGACAGAAGGAAGGAGAGTCCCTCTATGAAGCTTAGGAAAGATACAAACAATTAATCAGAAAGTGTCCCTCTGACATGCTTTCTGAATGGAGCATCATAGGTATTTTCTATGATGGTCTGTCTGAACTGTCCAAGATGCCATTGGATAGTTCTGCTGGAGGCTCTCTTCATCTGAAGAAAACACCTGTAGTAGCTCAAGAACTGATTGAAATGGTTGCAAATAACCAATTCATGTACACTTCTGAAAGGAATCCTGTGAACAATGGGACGAATCAGAAGAAAGGAGTTCTTGAGATTGATACTCTGAATGCCATATTGGCTCAGAACAAAATATTGACTCAGCAAGTCAATTTGATTTCTCAAAGTTTGTCTGGAATGCAAGCTGCACCAGGCAGTACTAAGGATGTTTCATCTGAAGAAGAGCTTATGATCCTGAGAACCCTTTAATGGAAGAGGTGAATTACATGGGAGAACCCTATGGAAACACCTATAATTCTTCATGGAGAAATCATCCAAATCTCTCATGGAAGGATCAACAGAGACCTCAACAAGGTTTTAATAATAATAATGGTGGAAGAAATAGGTTTAGCAATGGCAAGCCTTTTCCATCATCTTTTCAGTAACAGACAGAGAATTCTAAGCAGAACAACTCTGACTTAGCAACTATGGTCTCTGATTTAATCAAAACCACTCAAAGTTTCATGACTGAAACAAGGTCCTCCATTAGAAATTTGGAGGCACAAGTGGGACAGCTGAGCAAGAAAATTACTGAACTCCCTCCTAGTACTCTTCCAAGCAATACAGAAGAGAATCCAAAAGGAGAATGTAAGGCCATCAACATGGCCGAACTAGGAGAAGAGGAAGAAGCAGTGAACGCCACTGAGGAAGACCTCAATGGATGTCCACTGGCCTCCAATGAGTTCCCCAATGAGGAACCATGGGAATCTGAGGCTCACACTGAGACCATAGAGATTCCAATAGATTTACTTCTGCCATTCATGAGCTCTGATGAGTATTCTTCCTCT
>NC_029772.3:37903608-37904824 GCF_000817695.3 Arachis duranensis | reverse complement strand
CTGACATTAAAGAAGCGCTTGTTGGGAGGCAACCCAATGTTATATTTTATCTATTTTTCTTTGTTATTTTATGTTTTCTGTAGGTTGATGATCATGAGAAGTCACAAAATCAGTTGAAAAAGCAAAAACAGAATGAAAAACAGAAAGAAAAATAGCACACCCTGGAGGAAGACCTTGCTGGCGTTTAAACGCCAGTAAGGGTAGCAAATGGGCGTTTAACGCCCAGTCTAGCACCATTCTGGGCATTTAACGCCAGAAAGGGGCACCAGACTGGCGTTAAACGCCAAGAAAGGGCAAGAAGTTGGCATTAAACGCCAGAAATGGGCACCAGCCCGGCGTTTAATGCCAGAATTGGCACAGAGAGCATTTTTACTCGCCACTTGGTGCAGGGATGAATTTTTCTTGACACCTCAGGATCTGTGGACCCCACAGGATCCTCACCTACCCCACCACTCTCTCTCTTCTTCACCCATTCACCAATCACCTCAAAACCTCTTCCCCAAAAACCCCTCACCTATCAAATCCCATCTTTCTCTTCACCACAACCCCACCTACCTCACCATTCAAATTCAAAACACTTTCCCTCCCAAACCCACCCATACATAACCGAACCCTACCCCTCTCTCCACTCCTATATAAACCCATCTTCACTCCTTCATTTTCACACAACCTAAACACTACTTCTCCTCCTTGGCCGAACCATAAAGCCTCCTCCATCTCCTTCATTTCTTCTTCTTCTACTCTCTTCTTTCTTCTTTTGCTCGAGGACGAGCAAACATTTTAAGTTTGGTATGGTAAAAGGGACGAGCAAACCTTTTAAGTTTGGTGTGGTAAAAGCATTGCTTTTTGTTTTTCTATAACCATTTATGGCATCTAAGGCCAGAGAAACCTCTAGAAAGAGGAAAGGGAAGGCAAAAGCTTCCACCTCCGAGTCATGGAAGATGGAGAGATTTATCTCAAGGGTGCATCAAGACCACTTCTATCAAGTTGTGGCCATGAAGAAGGTGATCCCCGAGGTCCCTTTCAAACTCAAAAGAGTGAATATCCGGAGATCTGACATGAGATCCGAAGAAGAGGTTGGGAAGTTCTTACCAACCCCATTCAACAAGTCAGAATCTTAATGGTTCAAGAGTTTTATGCTAATGCATGGATCACTAAGAACCATGATCAAAGTGTGAACCCGGACCCAAAGAATTGGCTTACAATGGTTCGGGGA
>NC_029772.3:37797045-37902066 GCF_000817695.3 Arachis duranensis | reverse complement strand
GACTTTACTATGAGTTTGTGTGTTTTTCTGTGATTTCAGGTATTTTCTGGCTGAAATTGAGGGGACCTGAGCAAAAATCTGATTCAGAGGCTAGAAAGGACTGCAGATGCTGTTGGATTCTGACCTCCCTGCACTCGAAGTGAATTTTCTAGAGCTACAAAAGCCCAATTGGCGCGCTCTCAACGGCGTTGGAAAGTAGACATCCTGGGCTTTCCAGCAGTGTATAATAGTCGATACTTTGCCCGAGATTTGATGGTCCAAACTGGCATTCCAAATCAGCTCAAAACTGCCTGGCGTTAAATGCCGGAACTGGCACAAGAATGGGAGTTAAACGCCCAAACTGGCTCAAAAGCTGGCGTTTAACTCCAAGAAAAGTCTCTACACATGAAAGCTTCAATGCTCAGCCCAAGCACACACCAAGTGGGCCCGGAAGTGGATTTTTATGTCATTTACTCATCTCTATAAACCCTAGGCCACTAGTTCTCTACATATAGGACCTTTTGCTATTGTATTTTCATCCAGGGATCACTTTAGATCCTTTGATCATCTTTGGATGTCTAGTTCTTAGATCGTGGGAGGCTGGCCATTCGGCCATGCCTAGACCTTGTTCTTATGTATTTTCAACGGTGGAGTTTCTACACACTATAGATTAAGGTGTGGAGCTCTGCTGTACCTCGAGTATTAATGCAATTACTATTGTTCTTCTATTCAATTCAGCTTGTTCTTATCCCAAGATATTCATTCGCACTCAAGAACTTGATGAATGTGATGATTATGTGACGCTCATCATCATTCTCACTTATGAACGCGTGCCTGACAACCACTCCCGTTCTACAAGCAAACAAGGCTTCAATGTTTATCTCTTGGATCCCTTGATCGGAATCTTCGTGGTATAAGCTAGAATTAATGGCGGCATTCAAGAGAATCCGGAAGGTCTAAACCTTGTCTGTGGGTCTGTGGTATTCTGAGTAGGATTCAATGATTGAATGACTGTGACGAGCTTCAAACTCCTGAAGGCTGGGCGTTAGTGACAAAAGGAGTAAGAAGGATTGGATGAAGATAGTAGGAAAGCAGAGAAACGGAAGGGACAAAGCATCTCCATACGCTTATCTGAAATTCTCACCAATGAATTACATAAGTATCTCTATCCTTTATTTTATGCTTTATTCATAAATCACCCATAACCATTTGAATCTGCCTGACTGAGATTTACAAGATGACCATAGCTTGCTTCATACCAACAATCTCCGTGGGATCAACCCTTACTCGCGTAAGGTTTATTACTTGGACGACCCAGTGCACTTGCTGGTTAGTTGTGCGAAGTTGTGATAAAGAGTTGAGATTGCAATTGAGCGTACCATGTTGATGGCGCCATTGATGATCACAATTTCGTGCACCATGTCGTAATCTCCTTGCTGTGGTGATTAGTGCCAATGCCAGCTGCTCTATTTTTGGGTACCTTGTTTCTGCTGGTTGTAGCACTCTGCTAGTGAAGTACACTGGGTTTTGCTTTTTTCCTGTTTCAATCACTAAGACCGAGCTTATAGCATGGTTAGATACTGATAAATATAAATGCAAAGGTTTACCTGTCTCTGGTCTCTGGAGTATTGGGGGTGATGTTAAGAGCCTTTTGAGCTCCATAAAGGAGCTTTCACATTCTTCTGTCCATGTAAATTTTCTGTTCTTAGAGAATGTTTGGAAAAAGTGATAAGATCGGTTTGCTACTATAGGTAGGAAGCGTGATAGGGCAGCTACCCTCCCTGCTAGTTGTAGGACTTCCTTTATCGTCTTTGGGCTTGTCATGTTTAGTATTGCGTGACATTTTTTTGGGTTGGCTTCTATCCCTCGTGAGGTTAGCATGAAGCCGAGGAACTTTCCTCCTTGAACTCCGAAAGCGCATTTTTCTGGGTTGAGCCTCATGTTATATGCTCGGATTTGGTTGAAGATTTCTACCAGATCATCACAATGTGATCCTTGTGCGGGCATTTTTGCTACCATATCATCTACGTAGACTTCCATATTCTGGCCTATTTATTGCCGGAATACCTTGTCCATTAGTCGCTGATATGTTGCCCTTGCATTCTTTAAGCCAAAAGGTATTACTTTGTAAAAAAATTTTCCATGTTCTGTTATAAAAGCTGTTTTGCTTTGGTCTTCTGGGTACATTAGAATCTGGTTGTAACCAGAGTATGCGTCCATAAAACTCAAGCTATGGAAACTGGACGCATTATCAACTAATTTATTAACGCAAGGTAATGGGTATGCATCTTTAGGGCAAGCTTTGTTTAAATTTGTAAAGTCGACGCACATGCGCCATTTACCTGAATTTTTTCTTACCATTACCACATTTGATAGCCATGTGGTGAAGCGGATCTCTCTGATGAAACCTGCGTTGAGAAGTTTCTTGGTTTCTTCTAGTGCTGCTTGTTTTTTCTCTTCTCCGAGGTTTCTTTTCTTTTGTGCCACTGGTTGGACTATTTTGTCAATTGCTAATTTGTGGCTGATAACTTCTGGACATATTCCAGGCATGTCGTCTGATGTCCATGCGAATCAATCGGCATTCTGGCGCAATATGTTTATAAGTTTTGCTCGTTCTTCCCCCTCTAGTGCTTCTCCGATGTGTGTATACTGTTCTTCATCTGCTGTTAGTGTCACTTGGTGGAGGTTGTCCATTGGTTGGGGTCTCTCGCCGAGGTCTTCTCTCGGGTCAAGATCGGCTAACGTTAGGGTCTCAGCAGAATTGTGTATTGCTTGGACTTATGGCCGAGCTGTCAGTTTCGTCAGGGTTTGCTTTAGGCTGGCATTGTAGCACTGCCGAGCTTCTTAGTGATCGGTGTATACTGTTGCTATTTTGTTTTCCTGTACTGGAAACTTAACACACAGGTGTAACATGGATACTACCGCCTTGAATATATTTAAAGTAGGTCTTCCTATGATAATATTGTAAGGGCTATAACAGTCTACTATTAACTATTGGATATCAATGGATTTTGACATAGGAATCTCTCCCATCGTCGTCTTTAGCCATATGTGTCCCATGATGGGGACTCTTTCTCCAGAGAACCCATTTATCTCTCCAGAGGCAGGCTGTATTGCTTTTTCGGATAACTTCATCTTTTTAAAGGTAGAGTAAAATAAAACATCGGCACTACTACTGGGTCCAGCAGTGTTTTTCTTACCAATAGCTCTCCAAGTTGGATGGAGATTACTACTGGGTCGTCGAGGTTAGGGCTTGTCGATTTGAAGTCCGATTGATTAAAGGATATCATGACGTCTGGGTCCTCTTTTTTTCTTCGGCTGCAGTGTTCCCTCGATTGCCAGCATTGCCCTATAGCTTCATTTTCTGGCCAAGTTTGTATCACCTCCGCCTGCGTAGCCTTCTGATATGTGGTTGATGATTCCTCTCGGTGGGTTAGGGGTTGTCTGTCCTTTTTTGTCCTTATCTGTCGCTGCTTGTTTGTGTTCATCTTTGTCCGAGTTGGCTCCTCTGGATTTCCGACCTTGGACATATTTATCCAAGAGTCCTTAGCGTGCCAGTCTTTTGCAACGATGCAGTCGTTCGTGGTGTGTCCGAACTTCTTATGGAAGGCGCAATGCTTGCTTCTGTCCACGAACCTTTGGTCTTGGTAGCTCCCCGCCCGAGCTAGTGACTTCACGATTTTGGCATTTAGAATCTCCTTGATGATATTCTCTCTATTGGTGTTGAACCTGATGTAGGTATTGAATTTTGGTGTGAGCTTGAAGGGTTTCTTCGGCTCTTTATTGTCTGGCGATCTAAACATTTTGTCCTCGTCCCTTCTATGCAGTTGTTTGTCTGTTTTCTGGGCTTCACAAAGCTCTTCGATTTCCATCTGGCCTGTAGCCCTTACTCGGAATTCTTCCAGCGTTTTTGGTTTTGTAATTGCAATTGTTTCTCGAAACTTGCCAGGTTTGAGGTCGGCCTTGAAGGCGTGCAGGTGGACCGCGGGATCTAAGTCTTGGATCTCCATGGTTGCTTCTGCGAATTGAGTCATGTAATCCTTCAGACTTTCATGCTGACCTTGCTTGATGGTGCCGAGATAATTTGATCCGTGTACATATATTCTTGACGCAGCGAAGTAATCGATGAACGACCTTTCTAGTCCTCAAAGGAAGAAATTGAACCTGCAGACAACTTAGAAAACCAGAGTAATGCAGCACCATCAAGATAAGTTGGAAATGCTCGGCAGAGCACGGGCTCATTATTAGCACTGTTAAAAAACATCATAGATTGAAACTTCTTGACGTGAGCTCGGGGATCACCGAACCCCTTGTATGGCTCAAGCACGGAAGGCAACGCAAAGTTTTTTGGCATCTAGTATTTCATGATTTCCTCGGAAAAGGGATTGTTGAGGGTGAGCTTTTCCTTTGGCGGGGTGATGTTCAGGGGATCAGTGTTGCCCTGATCCGAGCTTTTGGAGCTTTCGCCCTCATGCTTCCCGTTGTTCTGCGCAGATAACTCGGCTATCCTCCACACTTCTTCCTGAAGCTCAGCGATTTGGGCTAGGAGCTCAGCTTGTGTGGGTTGAGGGTTCTCCCTGTTAGCCATGTTTGAGGATCGGGAATCCTACAAAACAGAGTAAAAGAAAAAAACTAAACAAAAGAGAATAGTGGGGTTAGATGTATTCAGACCCCACGGTGGGCGCCAAGTGATTTGTCCGAGTACTGAGATGGCCGAGTTTTTGCACTTTCGAGAAAGTTGTCAGCAGAGAGAAAGAGCTATACGTCGGCCAGGACCAAACACCGCGACGGGAATACCTGTAAAAGATACTCCGACGCTCAAGTCAATAATAATCTCTAATGAGTGTATTAAGTAAAATACGAAGACTGAGAATAGAACCTGCCCTTTAGCCGAGGATATTAGTTAGGCTTTATAGACGTTGTTTTACCCGTTTGTTGTGGATAAGTCTGAGTCTGTAGGTCGGTTATCGTATTCTGTTTCGGTGATCATATTTTCCGAGCACATTTCGTATTTTCAAATAAGTGGGCCCGATCTTATCTGTTAACATTCCGAGGTTTTTGGATGGCCGAGGTATGTGGTGATGTATCAGATCTAATTCATAATCTTGACTTTGCAAATGTGGAGATTGAAATAGATTCAGAAGTGCCTATCTGACTGTGCTAACAATACTTGAATGAACTCCACTCTACATAAATTATTAGTTTCTGCCATAAAAAAAGTTGCAACAACTTGAACAACTAATCTCTTTATCATAAATTTAAAAAAATTAATACATATGTAGATAAATCTCTTCAAATAACTCTTTAAAGTTATGTGTAATTTTTCTTATTTTGAGTGTTAAGTCTCATTGTTAAAAAAAATTGCATGGTGGCCTTCAAATTTCGATATGTTATATAGTCTAAAAGATACAATAAATATAAACACCCTTTACAATTTATATTGTTCATTGAGAAGATAGTTAATATTTCCCATTTTGGTTAACATCGTTAATTGGCTTGGAAAAATGAAGTTCTATACAACAAAATACTTTTGTTGATATAATCTTGTAAGTTTTGACCATCTTCTAAGTTAACAATATTTAACAATATTGGGGGTGGAAAGAAAAGTGAAAAGCATAAATATACCTCCAACCCGACAAGCTAATGACTAATCTGTTGTAGTATTGAGCTCCATTTAAGAGTTTGTCGCTGGCCAATGGGTTGCTGTATGCACCAGGGGGGATTCGAATCCCCGACACTTGCTTAAAGTAGACTAGTGAATTAATCATTAGACCAACCTAACTTGATTGTTGACCCTTTAAAAGTAATAACAGTTGATAATATTAGTGGAAGACAAGACCAGGGAATTGAAATTTGGATCTAGGAAAAAATTTATTGAGAAAAAATAAGAGAAATTCGAAAGATACAATTAGGGCTCGAACAGAGGATTGTAGTGAGTCATATTGAGTAGTTGTTGAAGCCTCTTGATTTCACGTTGTTCCTGACTATCGTCGTTAGAGGTGAAACCGGAGACAAGTGTTGTCGGTCGTTGGCGGTGCACCAGCTTGGCACGGATCGGAGGAGGTAATGTGTGTGTATTCGACTACCAATGTGTCAGAAGCGGTTTCAAGGAAGGGGTATATCATCGGCGATGTTGACAAGTGCTACATTCACAAGTATGTTATCATGATTTCTCCCTTTGTCCCCACCGTTGTTATTGAGTTCTCTTTTTTTGTTATGAGTATCTTCGATAAATATGGTATATTCTCCCCCAAAATCCTCACAATGTAGAAGTTGACGTTGGCTTTTCTTACCTTCGTTTGAATTTAAGTAGGGGTGAAAGTGGGTCAGACTACTCGATAGGGGCTCATGGCTCGACTCATTTTAGGTTTGGCTCGACTCAGCTCGTTTTATTAAATAGGCTAGTCTTGGACTATTTATAAAATTCATTAGTTAAAAATACTAGGTCATATGCTTAAAAAAAGCCTACGAAGCTCGTTGGGCTAGCTAGTCAAAATATTTCTTTCGTAAAAATAAGTTATTCTTAGTATAGACTTTTAACTATTTACTTATATTAAACACAAAACATCACATATTTTCGTCGAAATAAGCCCCAATTATGGTTAATTTTATCCCTTTTGCTGAGATGGGTTGTTGTTTCTAGATGATTTGCTAGTACATGTTGAATAGGAGATGTCTTGGATGGCGAAACTATATAATTTTGCTTTATTATTTTAAAAATATTTAAATTAGGTCCATACAAATGACTTTATAAAAAAATTAGAAAAAATTTGGGTATTTATAAAATACTAGGAAAAAAAGTATAATTTCACCCCCCTTCATTAATGACGTGCACGGTTACCAAAGTAACCGTAGAAAATGAGTAAATGACGGCGAAAAGACGTGGTGCTTCAAGTTTGTAAAAACATGTCGAGTACCCAACTAACCCCTAGGAGGCGCGCCCGACGTGATGCACTAACACACAAGAGACAAGTCTAAATTATAAATGCTCGAGTTCGACTTCAGTAAGCTCGGGCTTAAATATGGGCACTGTTCATACCCTGACCTAAAAATACATTTAGGTCCAAAATGAATGAGGCCTAATTAAGAGATCATATTCAGTCTATACCTACTCGACATAGCGATAAGAATCTAACTCTACTTATCCAAATAAGTAACTAACTCCTAAGATATCTCCTATTCTTCTAGAAGGAAGATCTCGACTACTTCCCTAACAAAAGGGAACGGTCATCCACCATCAAAGGTGGAACTACTCTAGAAAGGTAATTATCTATTCTACTATAAATATATTGTGACACCCTCAGGTATATTCAGGATCCAATCTATTAAAAACCTGTCTAAAACCTATGATAATTTAAGCATCGAAGTTCGTTGCAGGTACTACCCTCCACCTTCTCATAAAGAATTTTGACGACAACACCTTGACACCAGTCAAAATCGGACCTCATGTTCAGGCCCAAAACAATTCAATTTCAAGTAACTTCCAGAACAGGTTTAAATAATAATAATAATAATAATAATAATAATAATAATAATAATAATAATAATTGTATACAAAAGTTTGCTGCTGATCTTAAGGTATGACCTTTGATAGTTGAGTGTGTTTTTTTCTTGTGTTTTTTTTTTTTAATTTTCATTATCTTTTTTTTCTTTAGTCTTTTGTGAGAGTAAAAGCAAAAATTAAAGATGAAAAAAAAATGGTTGTATCAAATATAAAATTATCTTAAATTAGAGATTTTAAAAAAAATAAAGATATTTTTGTCTATTTATATGGTCTTTTTTAAATATAATATTTATTCAATTTTTTAATAATTTTAATATAATTAATTTTTTATTAATTAAGATGCTAGCACTATTTTTTTATTTTATCAAGAATAAAGTAATAAATAAACTCATAAAATTTATACTTTATATAAATTAGTCTATAAAAAAGAAAATATCAACTAAGTCCTGCGTAATAATAGATGTGGATATATTATTTTTAAATTAATTCTTATAATTAGAGTAAGAGAAATTTTTGTGGTTAGTTATTTTTAGTATAATTGGCTATCATTTGATCAATACAAAACTAAATTATCTTTAAGAAATAAATTTTATTAATTTATGTGTATAAATTCTGAAAAATATCAGTATAAATTGTATTGATTTATATGTATAAAACTCTAATAAATATAGATATAAAATGTACAAAACTTCTCTAAATATGAGTATACATTATTATTGACTCTGATTAAAAATAATAATATTTGCTAATCATATAATATTACTCTTTGAGTAAAATATTTTAATTTAAATATAATTTATCCATATTTATTACCTTAAAAAAACTTATTTAGCACTTTTTTTCTTCAAGTAGTAGTTCAAAATATAAATCTTAAAACTTATTTATCTCTTTACTCTTTTATCCTATTAAAAATATTGAGAACTTATTTAAAATATTAAGAATTAAAATTCTCTTAAAAATTGAACATTTTTAATTTTAAAATAATTAAAAATAAATAGTTTAAATTTTTTGAGAATTTTAACTTTAATATTTTTATTTATAAATTAGACAAAAAAATTAATTTTCAAATCAATTTTCACATTTTTTAATTTAAATTTTATTTTATTAATATTAATATATTATAATCATTCCAAATTAATGAATAAAATTTCAAATGGAAATGTCTTAGTGTGTATTTGGGCGCTATTATCTTGATAAAAAAATATATTTTTTCAATGAAAAAAGATCTTTTTTTTATTTTTTAGTGTGTTTGGCAAATTTCTAGTAGTAAAAGTAAAAGCACTAGAAAAATTAAAAAACATCTTTTTTAGAAGTTGTAATTTACATCTTTTTTTAAAAATATCTTTTTTCCTTAAAAAAATTATTTTTCATGTAATAAATAAATAAAAAAGTACTTTTATATTGTTATACCCAAACATTATTGATAAATAAAAAGATCTTTTTACATGAGATACCCAAATATAAAATTACTTTTACTTTTTCATAAGATCTTTAAAAAAAAAGGCCATGGATTCCTTACTCCTACCTTTTTGTAGGTGTATCATTAACCATCATCAAAATAATTACAAAATATACCCCTTTTTTTGAAAAAATTACTAATTAGATTTTGATCCCTCAAAGTTTTGGTTTTTTAATTTTTTCCCTTTTCCTTTCATTTTCAGATTAGAAGCATTCAGAGAAGAGAATGTCTGCTAGGTTTTCATCCAATTTCAATTCCTGCCTTTCTCTCTTCCTCTTCCTCTGTTGCAAATCTAATTTGCATATCATCGCTACTGCAATACGCCGCAAGACGCTGCCGCAATTTGTGGTTATTCTGTAACACTTTTCCACATCTCTTATCAATTTGTGATTTTATCAGAGTTTATTATTCTCCAAGATCGGATTCCGCTTTGCTTATGTAGTTCTAAATCGCATGCACTTATTTGCAGGTTGAACCCTTTCCTTTCAATTTTAGGGATTATAATGTATCATCTTTTCTGATTCTACTTTCTTGATTGTTAGTTTCTTGCTCTCTTTTATTTGAGAGAACAAAATTGTTGTTACTCCTGTACTTGT
Organism: Arachis duranensis; assembly: GCF_000817695.3. NCBI lineage: Eukaryota > Viridiplantae > Streptophyta > Magnoliopsida > Fabales > Fabaceae > Arachis > Arachis duranensis. The sequence continues at coordinate 37,892,528 of NC_029772.3, read as the reverse complement.
TCATAGGATTTGCTTCCATGGCCTTCACTTTTAGCTCTAGGTTTTCATATCTGTGAATTTAGTTATATTTGAACATACTGTCATTTAGACCAGATTATTGTATGGATTCTGGGTATCAATCAATCATTTGGCAAAGCAACTTTGATCTTGTTGATTTTAGGGTAAGAAATATGTGGGATTGGATTTTTGACTTTTAGGTACTATTATATGTTTAAACCATTTCAGATATACAAAGACTTGCTTGTGAAAAGGTGTGGAAATGTCATCCACTTATTCAATAATAAAGAGAAGTGATATCTTATATAGCAAATTGTGATTGAAACAATGTAATGTCTATTAGGTGAATTAGGTTTGAAATCATATTACATTTTAGCTATCTCATAAAAAATATGGCCTTTGTTCTCTTTGTTATGTCATTAATTTACATAGCTACTGTTGTTGCTGTTTTTGTTGTTTTAATATTGCATTGGACTTACCTGATGTTGATCTCAAATCACTAGATTTTCTTTCTCTGTGCTTATGTAGCAGGCATTGTGATAGAATAAAACCAAACTTTTGAATACCAGTGTGGTTGGTTTACACCTTCATGTTATCTATGACAGCTTTGTTTGAAATTAGAATTGGTTTTGATTTAGTATTTTCTTCTGATTTAATATCCATATAGCATTATGGTAATGAGATTTCTTGCTCCCGCCCTTTTTGTAGGTGTATCATTAACCATCATCAAAATAATTACAAATATACCCCTTTTTTGAAAAAAATTACTAATTAGATTTTGATCCCTCAAATTTTTAGTTTTTTAAACTTTTTTCCTTTTCCTTTCATTTTCAGATTAGAAACATTCAGAGAAGAGAATGTCTACTAGGTTTTTCATCTAATTTCAATTCCTGTCTTTCTCTTTTCCTCTTCCTCGCAATAAGTCTTATATGATTTGGGTTTAATTAATTAAGAACTTGATGTATCAATTAACATAGTTATAGTATATCGTTCCCGTTCTCGATTAGGTTTCTGCTGCTTTGCCTCTTCTATTCGTGCTCTTTATTGCTTATTTCTTCCTAGTAATTTCATAGAAGTTCTATTTTGGTTCATTTCTTGTGATGTGCTGTTATCATTTCTTGTTAGTATATTGATCATTCAGATAGCATATGAGAATATAATAGCTTTTGGAGCTAATTTATAAGGGTTCTAATCTTTTAAGTATTAAATATGTGTTTTACTCTGACTTAATTATGCCATGGATTTAATCTATTCGTGAATGACAAAATTCTATTCACAGGAAATTTTTGAAAAGCTCATGAGCAACGTTGTTGATGCCTAGGAACTGCACGTAAAAGGAGCTGTGTATGTAGCAATATTTGAAGTGCTTTTATGATTTTAGTATCTAATTTATAATTGAAATTTTGTGTTTAAGTGTTGTTTTGTATATATCAATTGCACCTTTATGACTCTGTTAAACCTTATATCAATTGCTGCTCTAAAAGGAAATTAAGACTGTTGAAATTAAAGCTTTATCAAATTGAATTTAAGATTTCTATTGTGATTGAATTTGTTTGTTTGCCATGCACAGGGGTGACCACACAGTAAAGATAATTGTTTGTTGATAAGCGGATAATTTATACACTTTTTGGCATTGTTTTTACATAGTTTTTAGTATGATTTAGTTAGTTTTTAGTATATTTTTATTAGTTTTTAAGCAAAATTCACATTTTTGGACTTTACTATGAGTTTGTGTGTTTTTCAGTGATTTCAGATATTTTCTGGCTGAAATTGAGGGACCTGAGCAAAAATCTGATTCAGAGGCTGACAAAGGACTGCTGATGTTGTTGGATTCTGACCTCCCTGCACTCGAAATAGAATTTTTGGAGCTACAAAAGTCCAAATGGTGTGCTCTCAACTGCGTTGGAAAGTAGACATCCAGGGCCTTCCAGCAATATATAATAGTTCATACTTTGCCTGAGTTTAGATGATGCAAACTGGCGTTTAACGCCAGCTTTCTGCCCTACTCTGGCATTAAACGCCAGAAACAAGTTGCAAAGCAGAGTTAAACGCTAGAAACAAGTTACAAACTAGCGTTTAACTCCAAGGAAGACCTCTACACGTGAAAGCTTCAATGCTCAGCCCAAGCACACACCAAGTGGGCCCGGAAGTGGATTTCTGCATCATTTTTTTATTTTTGTAACTCTAGTAACTAGTCTGATATAAATAGAACATTTTACTATTGTATTAGACATATTTGGACGACCTTTTGGAATATCTTTGATCATTGTTAGTCCTTAGACATTGGGGGCTGGCTTCACGGCCATGCCTACCTTATTTTCACTTATGTATTTTCAACGGTGGAGTTTCTACACACCATAGATTAAGGTGTGGAGCTCTGCTGTTCCTCGAGTATTAATGCAAAGCACTACTGTTCTCTATTCAATTCATGCTTATTCTTATTCTAAGATATTCATTCGCATACAAGAACATGACGAATGTGATGATTATGTGACACTCATCACCATTCTCACTCATGAATGCGTGATTGACAACCACTTCTGTTCTACATGAAAACAAGCTTGAATGTGTATCTCTTGGATTCCTGGTCCATGTGTTTAATTGTCTCTCCTGACAACAGAGCCTTTAATTCCTTGAGATCAGAGTCTTCGTGGTATAAGCTAGAATCAATTGGCAGCATTCTTGAGATCCGAAAAGTCTAAACCTTGTCTGTGGTATTCCGAGTAGGATCTGGGATGGGATGACTGTGACGAACTTCAAACTCGCAACTGTAGGGCATGGTGACAGACGCAAAAGGATAGTAAATTCTATTCCTACACGATCGAGAACCGACAGATGATTAGCCCTACGTAACCCGTAGCTGGACCATTTTCACTAAGTGGATGGACCGTGGCCATTGACAACGGTGATCCCCCTACATACAGCTTGCCATGGAAAGGAGTATGAAGGATTGGATAATGGCAGTAGAAAAGCAGAGATTCAGAAGGAACAACGCATCTCCATACACTTATCTGAAATTCTAACCAATGATTTACATAAGTATCTTTATCTTTATTTTACGTTTTATTTATATTTTAATTATCAAAACTCCATAACCATTTTAATCCGCTTGACTGAGATTTACAAGGTGACCATAGCTTGCCTCAAGCCGACAATCTCCGTGGGATCGACCCTTACTCACGTAAGGTTTATTACTTGGATGACCCAGTGCACTTGCTGGTCAGTTGTGCGAAGTTGTGAAAAAAAGTTGAGATTACAATTGTGCGTACCAAGTTGTTGGCGCCATTGAGATCACAATTTCGTGCACCATGTTTTTGGCGCCGTTGCCGGGGATTGTTCGAGTTTGGACAACTGACGGTTCATCGTATTGTTTAGATTAGGTAATTTTCTTTTTGTTTTAACCTTTATTTTATTCTGAAAAAGTTTTCAAAAATCTTTCAAAAATTTTTCTTCTTTTTCATTATTCCAAAATTATTTTTGAAAAATCCAAAAAAATTAATAAAATAAAAAAAATAAAAAATATTTTATGTTTCTTGTTTGAGTCTTGAGTCAAATTTTAAGTTTGGTGTCAATTGCATATTTTTAATTTTCTAAAAAAATTTTCGAAAAAAAAATTCATGCATTGCACTCTTCATGATCTTCAAGTTGTTCTTGACAAGTCTTCTTGTTTGATCTTCATATTTCCTTGTTCTGTGTCTTTTGTTGTTTTTCATATGCATTTTTAGTTTGTTAGTGTCTAAACATTAAAAATTTCTAAGTTTAGTGTCTTGCATGTGTCTCTTTTTCTTGAAAATTTTTCAAAAATAAGTCTTGATGTTCATCTTAATCTTCAAAGTGTTCTTGGTGTTCATCTTGACATTCATAGTGTTCTTGCGTGCATTAGTTGTTTTGATTCATGATTTTTATGTTTTGCTTCAAATTGGTGTTTTTCTCTCTCCTCTTTAAAAATTCAAAAATAAAAAAATATCTTTTCCTTATTTTACTCATAATTTTCGAAATCTTTGGGTTGACTTAGTCAAAAAATTTTAAAATAAGTTGTTTCTTGTTAGTCAAGTCAAGATTTTATTTTTAAAAATCTTATCTTTTCAAATCTTTTTCAAAAATCAAATCTTTTTCATTTTTTCTTAATATTTTTGAAATTTTTTTTAAAATTATTTTTCAAAATCTTTTTCTTAATTTTATTTCATAATTTTCGAAAACTTTACTAACAATTAATGTGATTGATTCAAAAATTTGAAGTTTGTTACTTTCTTGTTAAGAAAGGTTCAATCTTTAAATTCTAGAATCATATCTTTTAGTTTCTTGTTAGTCAAGTAATCAATTTTAATTTCAAAAATATTTTCAACTTCCTATCTTTTCAAAATTGAATTTCAAATCTTTTTCAACTAACTAATTGACTTTTTGTTTGTTTCACTATTTCTTATCTTTTTCAAAACCACCTAACTACTTTTCTCTCTCTAATTTTCGAAAATTCTCACCTTTTTTCAAAATTCTTTTTAAATAACTAATTGTTTCAAATTTTAATTTTAATTTTATTTCTTCTCTTAACTTTCAAATTCTAACTAAATTTTAAAATAAAAACAAAAATATTTTCCCTTTTCCTTTTGGTTAATATTCGAATTCCATCTCTCTCTCATCTTTTTCTATTTATTTATTCATTTACTAACACTTCTCTTCATCTCAAAATTCGAACCCTCTCTTCTCCTCTGTGTTCGAATTTTCTCATTCTTCTATTCTTTTCTTATTCTACTCACATAATGGAATCTCTATACTATGACATAGAGGATTCCTCTTCTTTTCTGTTCTCTTCTTTTTCACATGAGCAGGAGCAAGGATAAGAACATTCTTGTTGAAGCTGATCCGGAACCTAAAAGGACTCTGAAGAGGAAGCTAAGAGAAGCTAAAACACAACACTTTGAAGAAGACTTTACTGAAATTTTCGAAAAAGAAGTAGAGATGGCCGAAACCAATAATAATGGTGGAGGTGCAAGGAAGATGCTTGGTGACTTTACTACACCAAATTCCAACTTCCATGGAAGAAACATCTCAATCCCTACCATTGGAGCAAACAATTTTGAGCTAAAGCCTCAATTAGTTTCTCTGATGCAACAGAATTGCAAGTTTTATGGACTTCCATCAGAAGATCCTTTTCAGTTCTTAACTGAATTCTTATAGATCTGTGATACTGTTAAGACCAATGGAGTTGATCCCGAGGTCTATAAGCTTATGCTTTTCTCTTTTGCTGTATGAGACAGAGCTAGAATATGGTTGGACTCTTAACCTAAAGATAGCCTGAACTCTTGGGATAAGCTGGTCACAGCTTTCTTAGCCAAGTTCTTTCCTCCTCAAAAGTTGAGCAAGCTTAGAGTTGATGTTTAAACCTTCAGGCAGAAAGAAGGTGAATCCCTCTATGAAGGTTGGGAGAGATACAAGCAACTGACCAAAAAGTGTCCTTCTGACATGCTTTCAGAATGGACCATCCTGGATATATTCTATGATGGTCTGTCTGAATTATCTAAGATGTCATTGGACCATTCTACAGGTGGATTCATTCACCTAAAGAAAACACCTACAGAAGCTCAGGAACTCATTGACATGGTTACAAATAATCAGTTCATGTACACTTCTGAAAGGAATCCTATGAGTAATGGGACACCTCAGAGGAAGGGAGTTCTTGAAATTGATGCTCTGAATGCCATATTGGCTTAGAATAAAATGTTGACTCAACAAGTCAATTTAATTTCTCAGAGTCTGAATGGATTGCAAAATACATCCAACAGTACTAAAAAAGCATCTTCTGAAGAAGAAGCTTATGATCCTGAAAACCCTGCAATGGCAGAGGTGAATTACATGGGTGAAGCCTATGGAAACACCTATAATCCCTCATGGAGAAATCATCCAAATTTCTCATGGAATGATCAACAAAAGCCCCAACAAGGCTTTAATAATGGTGGAAGAAACATGTTTAGCAATAGCAAGCCTTTTCCATCATTCTCTCAGCAACAGACAGAGAATTCTGAGCAGAGCCCCTCTAGCTTAGCAAATATAGTCTCTGATCTATCTAAGGCCACTATAAGTTTCATGAATGAAATGAGGTCCTCCATTAGAAATTTGGAGGCACAAGTGGGCCAGCTGAGTAAAAGAGTCACTGAAACTCCTCCTAGTACTCTCCCAAGCAATACAGAAGAGAACCCCAAAAGAGAGTGCAAGGCCATAACTGTGAGTAACATGGCCGAACCTGGAGAGAGTGGAAAGGCAATGATCCCTAGTGAGGAAGACCTCCTGGGACGTTCACTGACTAATAAGGAGTTCCCCTTTGAGGAACCTAAGGAATCTGAGGCTCACCTAGAGAGCATAGAGATTCCATTGAACCTCCTTTTACCATTCATGAGCTCTGATGACTATTCATCTTCTGAAGAAGATGAAGACATTGTTGAAGGGCAAGTTTCCCAATATTTAGAAGCAATCATGAAGCTGAATGCCAAGCTATTTGGTAATGAGACTTGGAAGGATGAGCCTCTATTGCTCATTAATGAACTAAATATCTGGGTTCAGCACACTTTACCTCAAAAGAAACAGGATCTTAGTAAATTCATAATTCCCTGTACCATAGGCACCATGAACTTTGAGAAGGCTTTGTGTGACCTGGGGTCAAGCATAAACTTAATGCTACTCTCTGTAATGGAGAAACTGGGAATCTTTAAGGTACAGGCTGCCAAATTTTCATTAGAGATGGCAGACAAATCCATGAAAAAGGCTTATGGACAGGTAGAGGACGTGCTAGTAAAGGTTGAAGGCCTTTACATCCCTGCTGATTTTATAATCCTAGACACTAGGAAAGATGAGGATGAATCCATCATCCTTGGCAGACCTTTCCTAACCACAGCAAAAGCTGTGATTGATGTTGACAAAGGAGAGTTGTCCTTCAATTGAATGAGGACTACCTTGTATTTAGGACTCAAGGTTCTCTTTTTGTACACATGGAGAGGAAGCATGAAAAGCTTCTCTCAATACAGAGTCAAACAGAGCCCCCACAGTCAAACTCTAAGTTTGGTGTTGGGAGGCCACAACCAAACTCTAAGTTTAGTGTTGAACCCCCACATTCAAACTCTAAGTTTGGTGTTGGGAGATCCCAACAATGCTCTGAACATCTGTGAAGCTCCATGAGAGCTCACTATCAAACTATTGACATTAAAGAAGCACTTATTGGGAGGTAACCCAATTTTTATTTATCTATGTTATTTCATTTTTTAGGTTGATGATCATGTGGAGTCATAAAAACAACTGTAAAAATCAAAGAAAAATAAAAAATAGCATTAAAAATAGCACACCCTGGAGGAGCAACTTAATGGCGTTTAAATGCCAGTAAGGGTAGCAGAATGGGCGTTTAACGCCCAATCTGGCACCATTTTGGGCATTAAACGTCAGAAACAAGCACCAGACTGGTGTTAAATGCCAGAAACAGGTTACAATTTAGTGTTAAATGCCAAAAACAGGTTACAGCCTGGCGTTTAACGCTAGGAAAGGAATAAAAGCTGGCGTTTAACGCTAGAAACAAGCAGCAATCTGGCGTTAAACGCCAGGATTGCACAGTAAGGGCGTTTTGAACGCCTAATAAGGGCAGGGATGATAAATCCTTGACCCCTCAGGATCTGTGGACCCCACAGGATCCCTACCTACCCCACCTCTCTCTCTCTCTCCCCTACACACATCTCTGTAATACTCCACCCAAAACACCACTCACCAATCAAATCATATCCTCTTTCCTATATTCTCTTCACCAATCACCTCCATACCTCTTCCCCAAAAACCCCACCTACCTCACTTTAAAATTTTAAACATTTTCCTTCCCAAACCCAACCCTAATGACCGAAACCTAACCCTCCTCTCACCCCCTATATAAACCCCTCACTACTTCTTCTTATTCACACAACACAAACACCTTTCCCCCCCTCTTGGCCAAACCACCTATTTTTGTTTTTCCATAACCATTTATGGCACCTAAGGCTGGAGAAACCTCTAGAAAGTGGAAAGGGAAGGCAAAAGCTTTCACCTCCGAGTCATGGGAGATGGAAAGATTCATCTCAAAGGTTCATCAAGACCACTTCTAGGAAGTTATGGCCAAGAAAAAGGTGATCCCTATGCAATTCAGCTGGAATTGTCATAGAGGAAGACATCCTCATTGAAGAGGTCAAGCCCATCACTAAGAAAAAGATGGAGCAAACAAGAGAGCCCACTCATGGACCTCAACAAGTCAAGAAATTCCTGAGATGCCTCAAGGGATACATTTTCCTCCACACAACTATTGGGAGCAACTAAGGATAAGATCACTCCATCATTCTCCATGAGATTAGAGAAGATCAAAGAGCTATGAGGGAGGAGCAACAAAGGCAAGAAAGAGACATAGAGGAGCTCAAGAGCACCATTGGTTCTTCAAGAGGAAGACGCCACCCTCACTAAGGTGGACTCATTCCTTAATCTCCTTGTCTATTTATTTTTCTATTTTCAATTTTGAGCTTTATGTTTGGCTATGTTTTGTATCTTTATTACATGATCATTAGTGTCAAGTGTCTATGTCTTAAAGCTATGAATAATTCCATGAATCCTTCACCTCTCTTAAATGAAAAATGTGCTTAATTACAAAAGAACAAGAAGTACTTGGATTTTAAATTTTATCTTGAAATTAGTTTAATTATTTTGATGTGGTGGCAATACTTTTTGTTTTCTGAATGAATGCTTGAGCAGTGCATATTTTTGATAGTGAAGTTTATGAATGTTAAAATTGTTGGCTCTTGAAAGAATGATGAACAAAGAGAAATGTTATTAATAATCTGAAAAATCATGAAATTGATTCTTGAAGCAAGAAAACGCAGTGAATAAGAAAGCTTGCGAAAAAAAAAGTGGCGAAAATTAAAAGAAAAAGAAAGAAAAAGAAAAAGCAAGCAGAAAAAGCCAATAGCCCTTAAAACCAAAAGGCAAGGGTAAAAAGGATTCAAGACTTTGAGCATTAATGGATAGGAGGGCCCAAGGAAATAAAATCCAGGCCTAAGCGGCTAAATCAAGCTGTCCCTAACATCCCCGGCAACAGTGCAAAAAACTTGGTGGACGAAATTGTGATACGTACTCTTTATTGTTGTATGGAATTAATTCCCCGATAATGGCTCCAAAAACTTGGTGCTCAATATCATGGTGTCTAAAATTTAATTCACAACTTCGCACAACTAACCAGCAAGTGTACTGGGTCATCCAAGTAATACCTTACGTGAGTAAGGGTCGATCCCACAGAGATTGTTGGTATGAAGCAAGCTATGGTCATCTTGTAAATCCCAGTCAGGCGGATTTAACTGGATTAAGAGATTATTGGTTTTTTTAATAATAATAATAATAAATAAACAGAAAATAAAGATAAAGTTACTCATGTAATCCAATGGTGGGAATTTCAGATAAGTGTATGGAGATGCTTGTCCCTGTTGGATCTCTGCTTTCCTACTGTCTTCCTTCAATCCTTCTTATTCCTTTCCATGGCAAGCTGTATGTAGGGCATCACCGTTGTCAATGGCTACATCCCATCCTCTCAGTGAAAATGGTCCAAATGCTCTGTCACAGCACGACTAATCATTTGTCGGTTCTCGATCATGTTGGAATAGAATCCCTTGATTCTTTTGCGTTTGACATCACGCCCAGCAATCGCGAGTTTGAAGCTCGTCACAGTTATTCAATTCCGGAATCCTACTCGGAATACCACAGACAAGGTTAGACTTTCCTGATTCCCATGAATGCTGCCATCAATTCTAGCTTATACCACGAAGATTCTGATTGAGGAATCCAAGAGATATGCGCCCGGTCTAAGATAGAACGGAAGTGGTTGTCAGTCACGCGTTCATAAGTGAGAATGATGATGAGTGTCACGAATCATCACATTCATCATGTTGAAGTGGAACAAATATCTTAGAATAAGAATAAGTCAAATTGAATAAAAAATAGTAGTAATTGCATTGAAATTCAAGGTACAGCAGAGCTCCACACCCTTAATCTATGGTGTGCAGAAACTCCACCGTTAAAAATAAATAAGTGATAGAGGTTCAGGCATGGCTGAATGACCAGCCCCCAAACGTGGTCAGAAGATCAAAAAATACAATCAAAGACACCGAATACAATAGTAAAAAGTCCTATTTATACTAGACTAGCTACTAGGGTTTACAGAAGTAAGTAATTGATGCAGAAATCCACTTCTGGGGCCCACTTGGTGTGTGCTTGGGCTGATCTTGAGCTTTACATATGCAGAGGCTTCTTTTGGAGTTGAACGCCAAGTTGTAACGTGTTTTTGGCGTTCAACTCTGGTTTGTGACGTGTTTCTGGTGTTTGACTCCAGAATGCAGCATGGAACTGGTGTTGAGCGCCAGTTTACATCGTCTAATCTCGAACAAAGTATGAACTATTATATATTGATGGAAAGCTCTGGATGTCTACTTTCCAACGCCGTTGCGAGCGCGCCATTTGGAGTTCTGTAGCTCTAGAAAATCTATTTCGAGTGCAGGGAGGTCAGATTCCAACAGCATCAGTAGTCCTTTGTCAGCCTCCTATCAGAGTTTTGCTCAGGTCCCTCAATTTCGGCCAGAAAATACCTGAAATCACAGAAAAACATAAAAAATCATAGTAAAGTCCAAAAATGTGAATTTATTATAAAAACTAATGAAAACATCCCTAAAAGTAACTAGATCATACTAAAAACTACCTAAAAACAATGCCAAAAAGCGTATAAATTATCCGCTCATCATAGGGCCACGGCCAAGACTCATAAAGTAGCTGTGTTCATGAATCAACATACTGAACTAGGAGAATCAATAACACTATCTAAAATTCTAAGTTCCTATAGATGCTAATCATTTTGAATTTCAAAGGATAAAGTAAGATGTCAAAACTGTTCAGAAGCAAAAAGCTACTAGCCCCGCTCATCTAATTGGGACTAAGTTTCATTGATATTGTGAGATTCATTGTATATTCTCTTCTTTTTATCCTATTTTGTTTTCATTTGCTTGGGGACAAGCAACAATTTAAATTTGGTGTTGTGATGAGCGGATAATTTATACGCTTTTTGGCATTGTTTTTACATAGTTTTTAGTGTGATTTAATTAGTTTTTAGTATATTTTTATTAGTTTTTAAGAAAAATTCACATTTCTAGACTTTACTATGAGTTTTTGTATTTTTCTGTGATTTCAGGTATTTTCTGGCTGAAATTGAGGGACCTGAGCAAAAATCTGATTCAGAGGCTGACAAAGGACGGCTGATGTTGTTGGATTCTGACCTCCCTGCACTCAAAATGGAATTTTTTGGAGTTACAGAAGTTTAAATGGTGCGCTCTCAACTGCGTTGGAAAGTAGACATCCAGGGATTTCCATCAATATATAATAGTCCATACTTTACCCGAGTTTAGATGACGTAAACTGGCGTTTAACGCTAGCTTTCTGCCATATTCTGGCGTTAAACGCCAGAAACAAGTTGCAAAGCAGAGTTAAATGCCAAAAACAAGTTACAAACCGGCGTTTAACTCCAAGGAAGACCTCTACACGTGAAAGCTTCAATGCTCAGTCCAAGCACACACCAAGTGGGCCCGGAAGTAGATTTCTACATCATTTACTTATTTTTGTAACCATAGTAACTAGTCTGATATAAATAGAACCTTTTACTATTGTATTAGACATCTTTGGATGACCTTTTGGAATATCTTTGATCATTGTTAGTCCTTAGACATTGGGGGCTGGCCTCATGGCCATGCCTACCTTATTTTCACTTATGTATTTTCAACGGTGGAGTTTCTACACACCATAGATTAAGGTGTGGAGCTCTGTTGTTCCTCGAGTATTAATGCAAAGTACTACTGTTCTCTATTCAATACATGCTTATTCTTATTCTAAGATATTCATTCGCACACAAGAACATGACAAATGTGATGATTATGTGACACTCATCACCATTCTCACTCATGAACGCGTGATTGACAACCACTTCCGTTTTACATGAAAACAAGCTTGAATGTGTATCTCTTGGATTCCTGGTCCATGCGTTTGATTGCCTCTCCTGACAACAGAGCCTTCAATTCCTTGCGATCAGAGTCTTTGTGGTATAAGCTAGAATCGATTGGCAACATTCTTGAGATCCGAAAAGTCTAAACCTTGTCTGTGGTATTCCGAGTAGGATCTGGGATGGGATGACTGTGACGAGCTTCAAACTCGTGACTGTAGTGCGTGGTGACAGACGCAAAAGGATAGTAAATCCTATTCCTACACGATCGAGAACCGACAGATGATTAGCCTTACGTAACCCGTAGCTGGACCATTTTCACTTAGAGGATGGACGATAGCTATTAACAACGGTGATCCCCCTACATATAGCTTGCCATGGAAATGAGTATGAAGGATTGGATAAAGGTAGTAGGAAAGCAAAGATTCAGAAGGAACAACGCATCTCCATACACTTATCTGAAATTCCCACAAATGATTTACATAAGTATCTCTATCTTTATTTTATGTTTTATTTATATTTTAATTATCAAAACTCCATAACCATTTTAATCCGCCTGACTGAGATTACAAGGTGACCATAGCTTGCTTTAAGCCGACAATCTCCGTGGGATCTACCCTTACTCACGTAAGGTTTATTACTTAGATGAACCAGTGCACTTGCAGGTTAGTTGTGCAAAGTTGTGAAAAAGAGTTGATATTACAATTGTGCATACCAAGTTGTTGGCGCCATTGAGATTACAATTTCATACACCAATTGTGAAATTGGAAGTTGCGTAAAGGTGCTAGGCGGTCATATAAGGACGCCTTGGGTGGTATGCTTGTAATCTGGCTTTTCATAGTAATTTATTGGATCTATGCCATTAATTTCTTTTGGTGCTTATTGTATAAAATCAATCCTCCAGCATGAATTTTGATAAGATATACATTTAGAAAGTGACAATTATATGGAATTCAGCACCAAGTTTTCATTATTATCCATCAAAACCATGGGCTGCTGTTCAAATTATTTGATTTTTTAATGTTTTGTTATTTGCTTACTGAATATTGTATCATAAATTGGTATTTGAATAATTTGTTCAAGTGGTTAGTAGTTGAGTTCAAGTTGTTAGTAGATGAAAACTGCATTATAAAAGTGTGGGTTGAATGCCTCGGAAAAGAGCTTTCCTTCAATGCAGTGTAGACATCTAAAATTAAATTGTATTCATTATAATTAAGAACTCAACTACTTTTTATAATATTTTCGATTTGCTTGATATATCTGATACATATCTTAACTAGAGATTCTTGATGTGCTTGTGCTAAACAAAAAGAGCATTCTTTTTATGATAATGCCTGTGATTAGATTTTTATGCAACTTTATTAACATATCCCGTATGATGCTAGCTTTCACCTTAACTTTGTGTGATTTTTATGTTTAATATTCTTTATCTTTGCTAATATATTTCAGGTTGAATTATTAACTGTTTTTAAATTTGTTGAACACTGCAAATTCCCGTATATGACTTTGTTACATTTGATTACTACCTACTTCCCATTCCTTTCCCCATTATATATTTTACTATGATGCTTACGCTAAGTTCTCGTTTGTTATTTTTCACTTAGTGAAGGCTTTCCACTGGCAATAAATGCATAAAAGTCCAATATTAAAGGGTCCATACCAACCTCATAAAAGAATAGAAGTAAATATTCAATATACTATTTATATACATATAAGGATAAATGCCTAAAGACCAATAAGCGCGCGTAAGCAAACTTTGCGAGGTTCTCAAAGGGGAACAATGTGTTCTTCGGTGGCCGCGAGCGGCGTGGAATTTGTGACATGGGATCAAAAATATAGATAGATTGATAGATAGAGGATATATACTCTTTATTATTTTTTGTCCTTTGCACCCACCGCATGCATAGCCGGCATTGCCAATTGTTTTTGTGTTTCTATTTTTACTCTTCTAGTTCCGCCATTAGATTTTGGATTCATGCTTCTTCATTTTCCCCCTTAATACAATAAATAAACTCGTGTCCAATTCCATGATTCCTAAGATTGACACTATTGGATTGATTTTAATTTTAAAGGATTGTGATTTGTGATGGCTGGTACTCGGTGTGCGGACGATATCAAGTTCAACGGTTCTACTTCTATCGTTACTATTTGGTCTCTATTTTAAAATTATTTGTTCTTATCATGTTTGGCAATTTATATACAAACTTAAGTTTCATTTTGAATTGTGTATTGGTGTTTAGGAAATTATGGGTCAGGAATTTTCTCATGAAGGGGTTAATAGCGAGCATACATCATATGATCAGTATGAGCAAGAGGAAGAAAAACATGAGGAAGTTGACGTGGATTATATGGATGAGGATGACACAAATGTGGAACCAATGTTCGATTATCACGGCTTCGATGAAGGGTATAACATTGACTCACTCGAAGACATTGTGATGATTGAATTTTGGAACATCAGGGACAAAGATGTATGTCATTTTCACTTTTCTGATGTCGACATTGCATTTGAGTTCTACGATAGATATGTAAGGACAAGAGGCTTTAGTGCTCGAAAGAACAGGACTAGGAAGAGTCATGCGGGCATATTTAAGTTGAAGAATTTTGTATGTCATTGTGAAGGATTTAGACTGCAAAATAATTATGGCATTGGAAACTTTAAGAGAAAACCTACTCCAGAGACAAGGTGTGGCTGCAGTGCAATGATGGAGATTCGTCTAGATGCACCTAGTGGTCGTTGGTTTATTTCTTATTTTTCTGATGAACACAATAATCCGCTTTTGGATCCTCAGTTGACTGGATTGCTTCGTGGGCATAGATTCATGTCCGAGGTTGATATTGGCCACATGTTTAACATGAAAAAGGGTGGGATTAGTGTTGGGCAGATATACCGGGCATTAGCATATCAGGCAGGTGGCTACGAGTATCTCTCTTTCACGCAAAGGGACATGTACAATAAAATAGCAAAGCAGAGGCGCTAATTACCCGATGATGCATATGCATCTTTGAAGTATCTAGAAGATCAAGCAACAAATAACCTTTCTCTCTATTTTAATCATCACATGGATGCTGATGGGCAATTTATTATGGTGCGATGGTCTCAGTAGGGCAGATTACTCATTATTTGGTAATGTGCTGGCTTTTGATGCTACCTATAAGAGAAATAAATATATGTGTCCATTGGTGTTATTTTTTGGTGTCAATCATCACAATCAAACAATTATCTTTGCTGCTGCTTTAATTTGCGATGAGGAAAAAGACACATATATCTGGTTGCTATAGCAACTGAAGGTGGTAATGAATGGGAAAGCACCTGTTTCGGTTATCACGGATGGTGATCTATCAATGAAGTTCGCCATTAAGAAAGATTTTCCTAATGCACATCATAGATTATGTGCATGGCATCTGATTCGCAATGCAACAAGTAACATTGGCAAGCCCCAGTTTACCTCCATGTTTATAAAGTGAATGCTAAGCGACTATGAAATTGATGTATTTCATCAGAAGTGGTTTGAAATGGTTGAGGGATTCGGTGTCGAAAACAATAATTGGGTCCTAGATATGTATAAAAAGAGACATTCATGGGCAACTGCACATATAAGAGGGAAGTTTTTTGCTAGTTTTTGGACTACTTCTCGGTGCGAGGGATTAAACTTAATCATTGCAAAGTATGTCAATTCAAGATACAATCTGGTTGAGTTCATTCAACACTTTAATCGATGTGTCAACCATACAAGGTGGAAAAAGGTCCAGGATGACCTTGCATTTGTGAATGGGAGACTGGTGCACGGAATTGTGATTCACACTTTTCACAACTCCGATACAACTAACCAGCAAGTGCACTGGGTCGTCCAAGTAATAAAACCTTACGTGAGTAAGGGTCGATCCCACAGAGATTGCCGGCTTGAAGCAAGCTATAGTCATCCTGTAAATCTTAGTCAGGCTTATTCAATTGGTTATGAGTTTTAATAATTGAAAGATAAATAAAATGCAAATTAAAATAAAGATACTTATGTAATTCATTGGGGGGAATTTCAGATAAGTGTTTGGAGATGCTTTGTTGCTTCTGAACTTCTGCTTTCCTATTATATTCATCCAATCATGCGTGCTCCCTTCTATGGCAAGCTGTATGATCCTCTCAGTGAAAATGGTGCAAGTACGGTTTCTGCATGGCTAAGCAACTGTCGGATTTCTCGTCTCGAATGAAAAATACCAGGCACAGCTACCGCACGGCTAATCATCTGTCAGTTCTCACTTATTTCGGAATAGGATCTCTCTATCCTTTTGCACACTGTCACTACGCCCAACATTCATGAGTTTGAAGCTCGTCACAGTCATCCCATCCCAGATCCTACTCGGAATACCACAGACAAGGTTTAGACTTTCCAGATCTCAGAAATGTTGCCAATTGGTTCTAGCCTATACCACGAAGGTTCTAACCTCACGGACTCGGTCCATGGATTAGAGACCCAAGAGACTATACTCCGGCTGTCATCCAATGACTACGTTGAACATCATGTAGACCGCTTGTGGTTGTCAGGCACACGGATCTTGGCTAAGCGAGTAACAGAGATAGTGAGTGATTATCACGGGTCATCCCCTTCATTCTGACTTAACTGAATTAAGTACGAGATTATATCTTGGAGAAGAAGTAAGCGTGAATTGAAAGAGAAACAATAGTACTTGCATTAATTAATGAAGAACAGCAGAGCTCCGCACCTTAATCTATGAGGTGTAGAAACTCCACCGTTGGAAAATACATAAGAGAAAATAGCCTAGACATGGCCGTGAGGCCAGCCAAGCATAAAGTCTCAAAAAGGGGTCCAAAGATGAAATACAATAGTAAAAAGTGCTATTTATACTAAACTAGTTACTAGGATTTACAGAAAATAAGTAACTAAGTGCAGATAGTGCAGAAACCCACTTCCGGGGCCCAGTTGGTGTGTGTTTAAGCTGAGCTTTAAAGATTTCACGTGCATAGGCCATTCTTGGAGTTAAACGCCAGCTTGGATGCCAGTTTGGGCGTTTAACTCCAGTTTTGGTGCTAATTCTGGCGTTCTACGCCAGAAAAAGGGTCTCTGGTGGGCATTTTAACGCTAGTTTGGGCCATCAAATCTCGGACAAAGTATGGATTATTATACATTTCTGGAAAGCCCAAGATGTCTACTTTCCAACGCAATTAAGAATATTCCAATTGGACTTCTGTAGCTCCAAAATATCCATGTCGAGTGTAGGAGGGTCAGAATCCAACAACATCTGCAGTTCTTTCTCAGCCTCTGAATCAAACTTTTGCTCAGGTCCCTCAATTTCATCCAGAAAATACTTGAAATTACAGAAAAAAACACAAACTCATAGTAAAGTCCAGAAATGTGATTTTTTCATAAGAACTAATAAAAATATTCTAAAAAGTCACTAAAATATGCTAAAAACTACCCAAAAATAATGCCAAAAAACGTATAAATTATCCGCTCATTACAACACCAAACTTAAATTGTTGCTTGTCCCCAAGCAACCAAAAACAAAATAGGATAAAAAGAAGAGAATATACAATAAATTTCAAAATATCAATGAAGCTTCGTTCTAATTAGATGAGCGGGACTAGTAGCTTTTTGCTTCTGAATAGTTTTGGTATCTCACTTTATCCTTTGAAGTTTAGAATGATTGGCATCCATAGGAACTCAGAATTCAGATAGTGTTATTGAATCTCCTAGTTTAGTTTGTTGATTCTTGAACACATCTACTTATGAGTCTTGGCCGTGACCCTAAGCATCTTGTTTTCCAGTATTACCACTAGATACATAAATGCCACAGACACATAACTGGGTGAACCTTTTCAGATTGTGACTCAGCTTTGCTAGAGTCCCCAGTTAGAGGTGCCCATAGTTCTTAAGCACACTCTTTTTGCTTTGGATCACGACTTTAACCACTCAGTCTCAAGCTTTTCACTTGGACCTTCATGACACAAGCACATGGTTAGGGACAGCTTGAATTAGCCGCTTAGGCCAGGATTTTATTCCTTTGGGCCCTCCTATCCATTAATGCTCAAAGCCTTGGATCCTTTTTACCCTTGCCTTTTAGTTTAAAGGGTTATTGGCTTTTTGCCCTTGCCTTTTGGTTTAAAAAGCTATTGGCTTTTTCTGCTTACTTTTTCTTTTTCTTTCTTTTTCTTTATTTTTTCGCCATTTTTTTCGCAAGCTTTGTGTTTTTCATTGCTTTTTCTTGCTTCAAGAATCAATTTTATGATTTTTCAGATTATCAATAATATTTCTCTTTTTTCATTATTCTTTCAAGAGCCAACAATTTTAACATTCATAAACTTCACTATAAAAAATATGCACTGTTCAAGCATTCATTCAGAAAACAAAAAGCATTGCCACCACATCAAAATAATTAAACAAATTTTAAGATAAATTTCGAAATTCATGTACTTCTTTTTCTTTTTCAGAAAACATTTTTCATTTAAGAAAGGTGAAAGATTCATGGAACATTCATAGCTTTAAGACATAGACACTAAATACTAATGATCATGTAATAAAGACACAAAGATAGTAAAAACATAAAGCATAAAAACCGAAAAATAGAAAAATAAGAACAAGAAAATTAAAGAACGAGTCCACCTTAGTGATGGCGACTAGTTCTTCCTCTTGAAGAACCAATGGAGTTCTTGAACTCCTCTATGTCTCTTCCTTGCCTTTTAGTTCACGAAATTGTGATCTCTAATAATGGCATTCAACTTGGTATGCGCATCTACTAACTCAGCACTTTCTTCACAAAATTGCATAACTAACCAGCAAGTGCACTGGGTCATCCAAGTAACAAACCTTACGTGAGTAAGGGTCGATCCCACGGAGATTGTTGGTATGAAGCAAGCTATGGTCAACGTGTAAATCTCAGTTAGGCGGATTTAAATGATTATGTTGGTTTTCAAAAATAATAATAAATAAAACATAAAAAAAGATAAAGATACTTATGTAGATCATTGGTGGGAATTTCAGATAGGCGTATGAAGATGCTGTGCTCCTTCTGAATCTCTGCTTTCCTACTCGCTTCATCCAATCCTTCTTACTCCTTTCCATGGCAAGCTGTATGTAGGGCATCACTGTTGTCAATGGCTACATCCCATCCTCTCAATGAAAATGGTCCAAATGCTCTGTCACAGCACGGCTAATCATCTGTCAGTTCTCAATCATGTCGGAATAGAATCCATTAATTCTTTGGCGTTTGTCATCACGCCCAACAATTGCGAGTTTGAAGCTCATCACAGTCATTCAATCCCTGAATCCTACTCGGAATACCACAGATAAGGTTTAGACTTTCCAGATTCTCATGAATGCCGCCATCAATTTTAGCTAATACCACGAAGATTCTGATTAAGGAATCCAAGAGATATGTGTTCGGTCTAAGGTAGAACGGAAGTGGTTGCCAGTCACGCGTTCATAGGTGAGAATGATGATGCGTGTCACGGATCATCACATTCATCATGTTGAAGTGCAACGAATATCTTAGAATAAGAATAAGCTGAATTGAATAGAAAATAGTAGTAATTGCATTAAAACTCGAGGTACAGCAGAGTTCCACACCCTTAATCTATGGTGTGTAGAAACTCTACTGTTAAAAATACAAAAGTGATCAAGGTCCAGGCATGGCCGTTCAAAAGACATATGAATTCGAAAATAGGGAAAATGACCAGATATGTGGTCAAAAGGCCGAATGGTCAAAAGATGTCTAATATAATAGTAAAATGTCCTATTTATACTAGACTAGCTACTAGGGTTTATAGAAGTAAGTAATTGATGCAGAAATCCACTTCCGGGGCCCACTTGGTGTATGGTTGGGCTGAGCTTGAGCTTTACACGTGCAGAGGCTTCTCTTGGAGTTGAACGCCACGTTGTAACATGTTTTTGGCGTTCAACTCTGGTTCGTGACGTGTTTCTGGCGTTTGACTCCAGAATGCAAAATGGAACTGGCGTTGAGCACCAGTTTGCGTCGTCTAATCTCGAATAAGTTATGAACTATTATATATTGCTGGAAAGCTCTGGATGTCTACTTTCCAAAACCGTTGAGAGCGCGCCATTGGAAGTTCTGTAGCTCCAGAAAATCCATTTCGAGTGCAGAGAGGTCAGATTCAAACAGCATCAACAGTCCTTTGTTAGCCTTTTATCAGAGTTTTGCTCAGGTCCCTTAATTCCAGCCAGAAAATACCCGAAATCACAGAAAAACATATAAACTCATATTAAAGTCTAGAAATGTGAATTTTACATAAAAACTAATAAAAACATCCCTAAAAGTAGCTAGATCCTACTAAAAACTATCTAAAAACAATGCCAAAAAGCATATAAATTATCCGCTCATCACAACACCAAACTTAAATTGTTGCTTGTCCCCAAGCAATTGAAAATCAATTAGGATAAAAAGAAGAGAATATACTATAAATCCCAAAATATCAATGAATATTAGTTCTAATTAGATGAGCGGGACTTGTAGCTTTTTGTTTCTAAACAGTTTTGGCATCTCACTTTTTCCTTTGAAGTTTAGAATGATTGGCATCTCTAGGAACTTAGAATTTCAGATAGTGTTATTGATTCTCCTAGTTAAGTTTGTTGAATCTTGAACACATCTACTTTTATGAGTCTTGGCCGTGGCCCTAAGCACTTTGTTTTCCAGTATTACCACCAAATACATAAATGCCACAGACACATAACTGGGTGAACCTTTTCAGATTGTGACTCAGCTTTGCTAAAGTCCCCAGTTAGAGGTGTCCAGAGCTCTTAAGCACACTCTTTTTTCTTTGGATCACGACTTTAACCACTCAATCTCAAGCTTTTCACTTGGACCTGCATGCCACAAGCACATGGTTAGGGACAGCTTGATTTAGCCGCTTAGGCCTGAATTTTATTTCCTTGGGCCCTCCTATCCATTGATGCTCAAAGCCTTGGATCCTTTTTACCCTTGCATTTTGGTTTTAAGGGCTATTTGCTTTTTCTGCTTGCTTTTTCTTTTTTTTCTATATTTTTTTCGCAAGCTTTTGCTATTCACTGCTTTTTCTTGCTTCAAGAATCAAATTTATGATTTTTCAGATTATCAATAACATTTCTCTTTGTTCATCATTCTTTCAAGTGCCAACAATTTTAACATTCATAAACAACAACATCAAAAATATGCACTGTTCAAGCATTCATTCTGAAAACAAAAAGTATTGTCACCACATCAATATAATTAAACTAATTTCAAGGATAAATTCGAAACTCATGTACTTCTTGTTCTTTTGTATTAAAAACATTTTTTCATTTAAGAAAGGTGAATTTATTCATAGCCTTAAGACATCTCTAGTGATTTTGGTGCTCCTAATCTTAGTTGCTCCCAATAGTTGTGTGGAGGAAAATGTATCCCTTGAGGTATCTCAGGGATTTCTTGATGAGGGAATTCCTCCTGCTCTTGTTGAGGTCCATGAGTGGGCTCTCTTGATGTGCAATCAAATGCTCTACCGCTATGCTATGGACCCTTGAGATGAATCTCTCCATCTCCTATGACTCAGAGGTGGAAGCTTTTGTCTTCCCTTTTCTTTTTCTAGAGGTTTCTCCGGCCTTAGGTTCCATAAATGGTTATGGAAAAACAAAAAGCTATGCTTTTACCACACTAAACTTAGAATGTTGCTCGCCCTCGAGCAAAAGAAGAAAGAATAGAAGAAGAAGAAGAAGATATGGAGGAGAGGGAGAAAGGTGAGCTGAGGTAGGTAGGGATCCTATCGGGTCCACAGATCTTGAGATGATTCTGTGGGGTCCACTGATCCTGAGTTGTCAAAGATGTAACATCCCTGCACCAATGAGGCATGTAAAACGCCCTCTGCATGCAATCCTGGCGTTTAACGCCAGATTGATGCTTGTTTCTGGCGTTAAACGCCAGGTCCATGCTTGTTTTGGGCGTTCAACGCCTATTTGCAGCATGTTTCTGGCATTGAACGCCAGTTCCATGCTTGTTTCTGGTGTTCAGCGCCAGCTCTCCTCAGGGTGTACTCCTGGCATTTAAATGCCAAGATGCTGCTTGTTTCTGGCGTTCAACGCCAGATTCATGCTCTGTTCTGGCGTTGAACGCCAGCCAGATTCTCCTTACTGGCATTTAGACGCCAGTAAGGCCTTTCTCCAGGGTGTGCTTTTTCTTCTGCTATTTTTGATTCTATTTTTAATTTTAGTATTTATTTCGTGACTCCACATGATCATGAACCTAATAAAAACATAAAAGAACAATAAAAGAAAAATAAAATTAGATAAATAAAAATTGGGTTGCCTCCCAATGAGCGCTTCTTTAATGTCAATAGCTTGACAGTGGGCTCTCATGGAGCCTCACAGGTGATCAGGTCAATGTTGTAGACTCCCAACACCAAACTTAGAGTTTAGCTGTGGCCTCTCAACACCAAACTTAGAGTTTGATTGTGGGGCTTTGTTTGACTCTGTACTGAGAAAAGCTTTTCATGCTTCCTCTCCATGTATACAGAAGAATACCCTTGGGTCTTAAACACAAGGTAGTCCCCATTCAATTGAAGGACTAATTCTCCTCTATTAACATCTATCACAGCTCCTGCTGTGGCTAGGAAAGGTCTTCCAAGGATGATGCATTCATCATCCTCCTTCCAAGTGTCTAAGATTATAAAATCAGCAGGGATGTAAAGGCCTTCAACCTTCACTAACACGTCCTCTACCAATCCATAAGCCTGTCTTACTGACTTATCTGCCATTTGTAATGAGAATATGGCAGGCTGTACCTCAATGATCCCCAACTTCTCCATTACAAAGAGTGGCATAAGATTTATGCTTGACCCTAGGTCACACAGAGCCTTCTCAAAGGTCATGGTGCCTATGGTACAGGGTATTAAAAATTTGCCAGGATCTTGTCTCTTTTGAGGTAAAGTTTGCTGAACCCATGTATCTAGTTCACTAATGAGCAAGGGAGGTTCACCTTCCCAAGTCTCATTACCAAACAATTTAGCATTCAGCTTCATGATGGCTCCTAGATATTGAACAACTTGCTCTCCAGTTACATCTTCATCCTCTTCAGAGGAAGAATAGTCTTCAGAGCTCATGAATGGTAGAAGAAGGTTTAATGGGATCTCTATAGTCTCTATATGACCTTCAGATCCCTTTGGGTCCTCAATAGGGAGCTCCTTCTTGCTTGAGAGACATCCCATGAGGTCTTCCTCATTGGGATTCACGTCCTCTCCTTCCTCCCTAGGTTCGGCCATATTGATTATGTCTATGGCCTTACACTCTCTTTTTGGATTCTCTTCAGTATTACTTGGGAGAGTACTAGGAGGAGTTTCAGTAACTTTCTTACTCAATTGGCCCACTTGTGCCTCCAAATTTCTAATGGAAAACCTTATTTCACTCATGAAACTTAAAGTTGCCTTAGACAGATCAGAGACTATGTTTGCTAAGTTAGAGGGGCTCTGTTCAGAATTCTTTGTCTGTTACTGAGAAGATGATGGAAAAGGCTTACTATTGCTGAGCTTATTTCTTCCACCATTATTAAAGCCTTGTTGAGGCTTTTGTTGATCCTTCCATGAGAAATTTGGATGATTTCTCCATGATGAATTATAGGTGTTTCCATAAGGTTCACCCATGTAATTTACCTCTGCCATTGCAGGGTTCTCAGGATTATAAGCTTCTTCTTCAGAAGATGCCTCTTTAGTACTGTTGGATGCATTTTGCCATCCATTCAGACTTTGTGATATCATGTTGACTTGCTGAGTCAACATTTTGTTCTGAGCCAATATGGCATTCAGAGCATCAATTTCAAGAACTTCATTCCTTTAAGGCGTCCCATTATTCATGGAATTCCTCTCAGAAGTGTACATGAACTGGTTATTTGCAACCATGTCAATAAGTTCTTGAGCTTCTGTAGGCGTTTTCTTTAGGTGAATGAATCCACCTGCAGAATGGTCCAGTGACATATTAGAGAACTCAGATAGACTATAATAGAATATATCCAGAATGGTCCACTCTAAAAGCATGTCAGAAGGACACCTTTTGGTCATCTGCTTGTATCTTTCCCAAGCTTCAAAGAGGGATTCACCATCTTTTTGTTTGAAGGTCTGAACATCCACTCTAAGCTTGCTCAGCTTTTGAGGAGGAAAGAACTTAGCTAAGAAGGCCGCGACCAGCTTATCCCATGAGTCCAGGCTATCTTTAGGCTGTGAGTCCAACCATGTTCTAGCTCTGTCTCTTACAGCAAAAGGGAAAAGCATGAGCCTGTAGACTTCAGGATCTACTCCATTAGTCTTAACAGTCTCACAGATCTGCAAGAACTCAGTTAAAAACTGGTAGGGATCTTCTAATGGAAGTCCATGAAACTTGCAGTTCTATTGCATTAGAGCAACTAGTTGAGGTTTCAGCTCAAAATTGTTTGCTCCAATGGCAGGGATTGAGATGCTTCTTCCATCAAACTTGGAAGTAGGTGTGGTATAATCACCAAGCATCCTCCTTGCATTATTATTTTTAGCTGCCATCTCCTCTTCCTTTTCGAAAGTTTCTGTAAGGTTGTCTCTGAATTGTTGTAATTTAGCTTTTCTTAGTTTTCTCTTCAGAGTCCTTTCAGGTTCAGGATCTGGTTCAACAAGAATATTCTTGTCCTTGCTCCTGCTCATATGAAAAAGAAGGGAATAAAAAATAATAATAGGGATCCTCTTTACCACATTAGAGAGATTCCTTTATGTTAGTAGCAGAAGAAAGGAATAGAAGAAGGAAAAGGTAAGAATTCAAACACAAGAGTGAAGATAGGTTCAGATTCTTGAGATGAAGAGAAGTGTTAGTAAATAAATAAATAAATAGAAGAAGATGAGGGGGAGAGAATTCGAAAATTAATTTTGAAAAAGGGTTAGTGATTTTCGAAAATTAAAAGAAAAATTAAAATTAAAATTAAAATTTAAAACAATTAGTTAATTAAAAGAGTTTTGAAAAAGAGGGAGGTAATTTTCGAAAATTAGAGAGATAAAGTTAGTTAGGTGGTTTTGAAAAAGATAAGATATAGTTAATACAAACAAAAAGTCAACTAGTTAGTTGAAGAAGATTTGAAAATCAATTTTGAAAAGATAAGAAGTTAGAGAAGATTTTTGAAATTAATTTTTTTTTTTGAAAAAGATATGATTTTTGAAAAAGATATGATTGAAAAGATATAGTTGAAAAAGATTTGATTTTTTAAAATTAAAATTGATTACTTGACTAACAAGAAACTAAAAGATATTATTCTAGAATTTAAAGATTGAACCTTTCTTAACAAGAAAGTAACAAACTTCAAATTTTTAAATCAATCACATTAATTGTTAGTTAAGTTTCGAAAATTTAAAATAAAATTAAGAAAAAGATTTTTGAAAATCAAGAATTTTCGAAAATATAAAAAAAAATAAAAAAGATTTTATTTTTGAAAAAGATTTTGAAAAGATAAGATTTTTAAAATTGAAAATTTGACTTGACTTATAAGAAATACCTAAGTTTTAAAAATTTTTCACTAAGTCAAATCAAATTTTTGAAATTTATGAGAGAAAAAAGGAAAAGATATTTTTTATTTTTGAATTTTTAATGAGGGGAGAGAAAAACACAAATATGACCCAAAACATGAAAATACATTATGCATGCAAGAACACTATGAATGTCAAAATGAACACCAAGAACACTTTGAAGATCATGATGAACATCAAGATTTATTTTTGAAAATTTTTCAAGAAAAGAAGAACATGCAAGACATCAAACTTAAAGATTTTTCATGTTTAGACACTATGAATGCAAAAATGCATATGAAAAACAACAAAAGACACAAAACAAGAAAATATCAAGATCAAACAAGAAAACTTATCAAGAACAACTTGAAGATCATGAAGAACACATACATGAATTTTCGAAAAAATGCAAAAGTTTTAAAAAAACATGTAATTGACACCAAACATAAAAATTGACACTAGACTCAAACAAGAAACACAAAATATTTTTTATTTTTATGATTTTATTGATTTTTTTGGATTTTTATTTTTTTCGAAAATTATTTTTTTGAAAAACGAAAATAACGAAAATCTTTTTTTTTGAAAGATTTTTGAAAAATTTTTGAAAAGAAAATTACCTAATCTAAGCAACAAGATGAACCGTCAGTTGTCCAAACTCAAACAATCCCTGGCAACAGCGCCAAAAACTTGGTGCACGAAATTGTGATCTCTAGTAATGGCATTCAACTTGGTATGCGCATCTACTAACTCAGCACTTTCTTCACAAATTCGCACAACTAACCAGCAAGTGCACTGGGCATCCAAGTAATAAACCTTACGTGAGTAAGGG
This sequence comes from Arachis duranensis, assembly GCF_000817695.3. Taxonomy (NCBI): domain Eukaryota; kingdom Viridiplantae; phylum Streptophyta; class Magnoliopsida; order Fabales; family Fabaceae; genus Arachis; species Arachis duranensis. The sequence continues at coordinate 37,866,194 of NC_029772.3, read as the reverse complement.
TCGATCCCACGGAGATTGTTGATATGAAGCAAGCTATGGTCATCTCGTAAATCTCAGTTAGGTGTATTTAAATGATTATGTTGGTTTTCGAAAATAATAATAAATAAAACATAAAATAAAGATAAAGATACTTATGTAAATCATTGGTGGGAATTTAAGATAGGCGTATGAAGATGCTGTGCACCTTCTGAATCTCTGCTTTCCTACTGCCTTCATCCAATCCTTCTTACTCCTTTCCATGGCAAGTTGTATATAGGGCATCACCGTTGTCAATGGCTACATCCCATCCTCTCAGTAAAAATGGTCCAAATGCTCTGTCACAGCACAGCTAATCATCTGTCGGTTCTCGATCATGTCGAAATAGAATCCATTGATTCTTTTGCGTTTGTCATCATGCCCAACAATCGCGAGTTTGAAGCTCATCACAGTCATTCAATCCCTGAATCATACTCGGAATACCACAGACAAGGTTTAGACTTTCCAGATTCTCATGAATGCCGCCATCAATTCTAGCTTATACCACGAAGATTCTGATTAAGGAATCCAAGAGATATGAGTTCGGTCTAAGGTAGAACGGAAGTGGTTGTCAGTCACGCGTTCATAGGTGAGAATGATGATGAGTGTCATGGATCATCACATTCATCATATTGAAGTGCAACGAATATCTTAGAATAAGAATAAGCTGAATTGAATAGAAAATAGTAGTAATTGCATTAAAACTCGAGGTACAGCAGAGCTCCACACCCTTAATCTATGGTGTGTAGAAACTCCACCGTTGAAAATACAAAAGTGATCAACGTCCGGGCATGGCCGAATGGCCAGCCTCCACAAAAGACATATGAATTCGAAAATAGGGAAAAGGACCAGATATGTGGTCAAAAGATCGAATGGTCAAAAGACGTCTAATACAATAGTAAAATGTCCTATTTATACTAGACTAGCTACTAGGGTTTACAGAAGTAAGTAATTGATGCAGAAATCCACTTCCGGGGCCCACTTGGTGTGTGCTTGGGCTGAGCTTGAGCTTTGCACGTGTAGAGGCTTCTCTTGGAGTTGAACGCCATGTTGTAACGTGTTTTTGCCGTTCAACTCTGGTTCGTGACGTGTTTCTGGCGTTTGACTCCATAATGCAACATGGAACTGGCGTTGAGCGCCAGTTTGCGTTGTCTAATCTCGAATAAGTTATAAACTATTATATATTTCTGGAAAGCTCTGGATGTCTACTTTCCAACGCCGTTAAGTGTGCACCATTTGGAGTTCTGTAGCTCCAGAAAATCCATTTCGAGTGCAGGGAGGTTAGATTCCAATAGCATCAGCAGTCCTTTGTCAACCTTTTATCAGAGTTTTGCTCAAGTTCCTCAATTCCAACCAGAAAATACCTGAAGTCACAGAAAAACACATAAACTCATAGTAAAGTCCAGAAATGTGAATTTTACATAAAAACTAATAAAAACATCCCTAAAAGTAGCTAGATCCTACTAAAAACTATCTAAAAACAATGCCAAAAAGCATATAAATTATCCGCTGATCACCTTTGTTGCTCCTCTCTCATGGCCTTTTGGTCCTCTCTGATTTCATAGAGGATGATGGAGTGCTCTTGGTGCTCCACTCTTAGTTGCTCCATGTTGGAACTCAATTCTCCTAAAGAGATGTTGAGTTGCTCCCAATAGTTGTGTGGAGAAAAATACACCCCTTGAGGTATTCAGAAATTTCTTGATGAGGGACTTCCTCATGCTCTTGTTGAGGTCCATGAGTGGGCTCTCTTGTTTGCTCCATCCTCGTTTTAGTTATGGGCTTGTCTACTTCAATAAGGATGTCTTCCTTTATGACAATTCCAACTGAATTGCATAGGTGATAGATGAGATGAAGGAAGGCTAACCTTGCTAAATTGGAGGGCTTGTCAGCCACCTTGTATAGTTCTAGAGATATGATCTCATGAACTTCTACTTCCTCTCCAATCATGATACTATGGATCATGATAGCCCGATCCACAGTTACTTTAGACCAGTTACTAGTAGGAATAATAGAGCGTTGGATGAACTCCAACCATCCTCTAGCCACGGGTTTGAGGTCAGGCCTTCTTAGTTGAACCAACTTGCCTTTGGAGTCTCTCTTCCATTGGGCTCCTTCCACACAGATGTCCTTGAGGACTTGGTCAAACCTCTGATCAAAGTTGACTCTTCTAGTGAAAGGATGAGAATCTCCTCTCATTATTGGCAAGTTGAATGTCAACCTCACAGTTTTTGGACTGAAATCCAAGTATTTTCCCTGAACCATTGTGAGCCAATTCTTTGGGTTCGGGTTCATACTTTGATCATGGTTCTTAGTGATCCATGCATTAGCATAGAACTCTTGAACCATTAAGATTCTGACTTATTGGATGGGGTTGGTGAGAGCTTTCCAACCTCTTCTCTGAATCTAACATCGGATCTCCGGATATTCGCTCTTTTTAAGCATGAAGGGGACTTCGGGGATCACCTTTTTCTTGGCCACAACTTCATAGAAGTGGTCTTGATGGACCTTTGAGATGAATCTCTCCATCTCCCATGACTTAGAGGTGGAAGCAACTGCCTTCCCTTTCCTCTTTCTAGAGGTTTCTCCGGCCTTCGGTGTCATTAATGGTTATGGAAAAATAAAAAGCAGAGCTTTTTTCCATACCAAACTTAAAAGGTTTGCTCGTCCTTGAGCAAAAGAAGAAAGAAATGATGAGAAGAAGAAGAAATGGAGGAGATAGAGGGGGTAAATGGTTCAGCCAAGGGGGTTTAGGTTGGTTATGATGTGTGAAAATGAAGGAGTGAGGAGGGGTATTTATAGGGTAAGAGAGAGGGGATCCGTGTGAGAATGGGTGGGTTTGGGAGGGAAGTGTTTTGAATTTGAATGGTGAGGTAGGTGGCGTTTTATGATGGGTTTTGGGAAATAGTGGATAGATGTGAGTGATGGAGAGATTATAAGGAAGAGGGTAGGATGTGATAGGTAAATGGTGTTTGGGGAAGAATGTTATAGAAAGATGTGAACGGGAGAGAGTGAGTTGGGGTAGGTGGGGATCCTGTGGGGTCCACAGATCCTGAGGTGTCAAGGATTTCTCATTCCTGCATCTTTTTTATGTTTAAGCGCCCTCTGTGTGCCATTTCTGGCATTAAACGCCAGGCTGATGCCCGTTTCTGGCGTTAAACACCAGTCTGACTGCCAATTCTGGCGTTTAACGCCCAGAATGCTGCCAGACTGGGCGTTAAACACCCATTCTACTACCCTTACTGGCGTTTAATGCCAGCCAGACACCAGACACCCTTTTCTAGCATTAAACGCCAGTCTGTCTGCCGATTTTGGCATTTAATGCCTAGAATGCTGCTAGACTGGGCGTTAAATGCCCATTCTGCTATCCTTACTGGTGTTTAAATGCCAGTAAGCATGTCCTCCAAGGTGTGCTATTTTTTATGCTGTTTCTGATTCCGCTTTAATTCTGCAGCTGTTTTTGTGACTCCACATGATCATCATTCTAAAGAAAACATTAACTAACAATGGAAAATAAAATGAAAAAGTAATTAACATAGATAAATAAGATTGGGTTGCCTCCCAATAAGCGCTTCATTAATGTCAATAGCTTGACATGAAGCTCTTACAGAGCTTCACAAATGCTCAGAGCATGGTTGTGACATCCCAACACCAAACTTAGAGTTTGAGTGTGGGGTTTCTACTTGACTCTGTATTGAGAGAAGCTTTTCATGCTTCCTCTCCATGGTTACAGAGGAAGATCCTTGAGCCTTAAACACAAGGTAGTCCTCATTCAGTTGCAGGACTAACTCTCCTCTGTCCACATCCATCACAGCTCTTGCTGTGGCTAAGAAGGGTCTTCCAAGGATGATAGATTCATCCTCATCCTTCCCAGTGTCTAGGATTATGAAGTCAGCAGGGATGTAAAGGCCTTTACTTTCACTAAGACATCCTCTACAAGTTCATAAGCCTGTTTCATTAATTTGTCTGCCATCTCTAGTGAGATGCTTGTAGCTTGTACCTCAAAGATCCCTAGTTTCTCTATTACAGAGAGTGGCATGAGGTTTATACCTGACCCCAGGTCACACAGAGCCTTCTCAAAGGTCATGGTGCCAATGGTACAAGGTATTAAGAACCTTCCAGGATCCGGTTTCTTCTGAGGTAATGTCTACTGAACCCAGGCATTCAGTTCACTGATGATCAATGAAGATTCATCCTCCCAAGTCTCATTACCAAATAACTTGGCATTCAGCTTCATCATTGCTCCTAAGTATTGAGTAACTTGCTCTTCAATAATATCTTCATCTTCTTCAGAGGAAGAATACTCATCAGAGCTCATGAATGGTAATAGAAAGTTCAGTGGAATCTCTATGGTCTCTATATGAGCCTCATATTCCTTTGGTTCCTCATTAGGGACTTCCTTATTGGCTAGTGGGCGTCCATTGAGGTCTTCCTCACTGGAAATCACTGCCTCTTCCTCCTCTATAGGTTCGACCATTTTGGTTATATTGATGGCCTTGCACTCTCTCTTTGGATTTTCTTCTGTATTGCTTGGGAAAGTACTATGAGGGGTTTCAGTAACTCTTTTACTCAGCTGACCCACTTGTGTCTCCAAATTTCTGATGGAGGACCTTGTTTCAGTCATAAAACTGAGAGTGGCCTTAGATAGTGATGCGGTGTTTTACAACCCACAAACTAACCGGCAAGTGCACTGGGTCGTACCAAGTAATACCTTATGTGAGTAAAGGTCGATCCCATGAGGATTGATGGACTAAGCAACAATGGTTAAGTGATTAGCTTAGTTAGACAAACAGAAATGAGTGTTTTGGTATTCAAAAAGCATTAAACAGTAAATTAAGAATTTCAGAAAGCAAGCAGCAATGAGTTAGGAATAAAATATGGAGAAAACAGTTAAGGTTTCAAAGTTACCTATTTTTCCGGATTAACTTTTCTTACTAACTAATTTAATTATGCAGGATTTAATTTATGACAAACTGTATATGACTAGACCTTAATTTCTTAGACCTTCCTAGTCTCCTCTAAAATTCATTAACTGCCAATTCCTTGGTCAATTAATTCCAATTAGAGGGTGATAATCAATTTCTAGTTTATATGCCACAAAAACTCTAATTACCCAAGAAATAAAAGGATTATATGTCACGTATCCTGTTAAATTCAGATAATTAAAATTTAGGAGAATTTGTTTTCAAGCTGTTGTTCAAGTATAGAGCTTTTCCAAGTTATACAAGAACTCAAATAGAAAGATGGTCATACTTCCGTTCCACCCAAATTCATAAAATAAAGAGCGAAAACAATTCTTAAATTATAAATCCATACATGAATAAAATTAGAAAGAGCAAATGAATCAATCCATATAATAGACAGAGCTCCTAACCTTAACAATGGAGGATTAGTTGCTCATGGTTCAGAGTCGAAAACTAGGATTGTAAATTAGAATGGAATAATGTTATCTTGGAATTACCCTGTTGGTATTCCTTTTCTAATTAATCCTAATTAATTAAATCTATCTAAAACTAAAATAATATCTTTTCCTAAAAATAAGATTTGAATTTAAATTCGAATTAATTAACAAGTCTTCAGCTGATGGGTGGGGACCACTTGTTTTGTCCGTTCTGCAGCTTGTAATCTGTGTTTTTTGGGCTGGAAACTGGGTCAAAACAGCCCAGAAATTGCCCCCAGCATTTTCTGTATTTTTCTGCACGTGGCTCATGTCACGTGTATGCATCAGTCACGCGTACGCGTCGATGATCTTTTTTGCGAGTCACGCGGACGCATCGGCCACGCGCACGCGTCGCTGGTCTTTTTCGCAAGTCACGCGAACATGTCGGCCATGCGCACGCGTCGCTGAGCAAATCTTCAAATCACGCGTACGCATCAGTCAGGTGCAGGCGTTGCCATGGAAAGCTTTAATCACGCATACGCGTCAGTCACGCGTACGCGTCGCTCCTCGCTGCCATATCCTTTGATTCTTGTGCTGTAAAAACTCTATCAAATCCAACTGAATGCTACCTAAAATAAACAAAATTGCAAAAGACTCAAAGTAGCATCCATATTGGCTAAAAGATAATTAATTCTTTATTAAACTCAACAAATTAGATGCAAATTCACTAGGAAAAGATAGGAAAGATGCTCACGCATTAGATAGATCAGAGACTATGTTTGCTAAGCCAGATGGACTCTGCTCAAAATTCTTTGTTTGTTGCTGAGACGATGATGGAAAAGGCTTGCTATTGCCAAAATTCTTCTGTTGATCTTTCCTTTAGAAATTTGGATGATTTCTCCATGAAGGATTATAGGTGTTTCCATAGGATTGTCCCATGTAATTCACCTCTTCCATTGCAGGGTTCTCAGGATCATAAGCTTCTCCTTCAGAGGAGGCTTCTTTAGTACTACCAGATGCAGCTTGCAATCCAGTCAGATTCTGAGAAATCATATTGACTTGCTAAGTCAATATTTTGTTTTGAGCCAATATGGCATGCAGAGTATCAATCTCAAGAACTCCTTTCTTCTGAGTCATCCCATTATTCACAGGATTTCTTTCAGAAGTGTACATGAACTGGTTATTTGTAACCATCTCAATGAGTTCCTAGGCTTTCGCAGGTGTTTTCAGATGAAGAGATCCACCAGCAGAATGGTTCAATGACATCTTGGACAATTCAGACAGACCATCATAGAATATACATATGATGCGCCATTCTGGAAGCATGTCAGAAGGATACCTTTTGGTTAATTGCTTGTATCTTTCCCAAGCTTCATAGAGAGATTCACCTTCCACTACAAGAAAAATACACATTCACCCACACTTTTATTAAGCTACATTTAAAAAGCGTAGCCTATTCATAGAATAGGCTACGCTTTTCTCAGTGTTGCCTATTTTTTAGAGAAAAAGAAACACAATTCTAGCATCAATTAAAATGTGTAGCCTTAGGTATTATAGAAATCACTTATAAAGCGTAGTCGTATGTTAATATCTGTGGATACACTTTTGTATCAAAGAGAGTGCTTTTTGAGGGTAGCCTATTCGTTAAGTTTTGGGTGCCCTTCAAAAGTGATGCCTAATGAGCGCTTTTCCTTCTTTTTCCCGATCGAAAGCAAACTCACGACACTTAGTGAAATTTTTGTTCCCTCCAAAGCTCATTATCCCCTTTCTGAAACTCACAACCCTTAGTGAATCACATCGCCTTTATTCCCTGGAACCACACGAATCACAGTGCCTTTATTCCCTCCAAAGCTCATCACTTATTATCGCGAAGAACCCTCTTTGAATCCCTCTCTGAAATTTTTTTTATCAAATGCCTTTATCCCCTTTCTAAAACCCTCTCACCATCGTGAAGAACCACACGCAGCACTCACTATCGCCACATCGCCGCACACTCACAACTCACTATTCACTATCGCCACTATCGCCACAGCCACCATTTCTCTTATTTCTTTTTTTCATTCGAAATCCCTAGAATTTTTTCGAATTTCAAATATTTGGAATTTTGATTCATCGATGGGGCAGAACCAGAGGTCGCTGATCTACGCTTTCGTTTCTCGCGGGACCTTAATTCTCGCCGAGTACACTAAATTCTCAGGGAACTTCAACTCCATCGCTCTCCAGTGCCTTCAGAAGCTACCTGCTACCAACAACAAGTTCACCTACAACTGCGATAATCACACCTTCAATTACCTTGTTGACAATGGATACAATATGTTTTCGCACTTTCTTTGCTTTGTGTTTGTATTGCTATGCGTCATACAGAGATTATTATTTCAGATTCTTGATATTGATTTTGGATTTGATTAGGTATAGTGACCTGATGATGATTATGAGATATGAGATGTGTGATCTTGTTGCTTTCGATTGTTGTCACTGTGAATGAAATGAATATTTTGTTGTTAGATTAACGATAGGGTTTAAAGAAACCTTGATCTGGTGAAGGTTGAAAGGTTTTGTTTTGAACATCCTCGTTCTTGTTTACTAGGGTTTTTTAATCTCCCCACTTTTTTCATCAGAGCCATTGATTCCATGTATTATTTGTTCCCTATATAATCAGCCAACAGAAACTTAAGAAAATTCTGCATATCTAGCTGAAGATATATTTACTGAAAACGATACAATGACCATTGACATTATTTTTGGAGTTCATTGCTCACTGTTCCATTAAAAACCAAACACACTTTTGTCATGGAAGAAAAACAATACATAGCCTATAGCCTGTAACTGTAAGTTTACCTATTGATAAGTTTAGGGAGGGAGGAATTTTTGTGAGCATTCCAAAGACTATGTGAAGAACTCCTTAATTAGTGTTTTTGATGCTGACTCGGGTGACTGCTTGTTCCAAGTGCAACTCAAAGAAAGGTCAGAAAACTTTGGAAGAAGCAAAAATGACATTAAATAAGATCCCAAACTTAAACCCTTCATAATTTAATTTTTTTATCATTTTATTAGTTTGTATACCCAATTTTAGTTTTCTATATATCCAAATAATTACTATCTTTTTTATTTTGCTTTACTCAATGTCTATTAAAGAGAACAAACATTGTACTACTTAATTTGATGTCACTCTATCTAAGAATGTATAAGTAGCAGTTGCGCGTGGGGTCCAGTACCTTAGAAGGAAGGAAGGAGGGATATGGGTCCCATAGCTTTGGATCTTTAAACATATATAAACAATTTGGGAGCTTCTAAGTTTCACCACTTCCTTCATCAGCCATAGTTAAAGCCTCTCAATCTCAAAAAAATGGAAAAAGAAACAGCTTTTCAAGTTTTGTTTTTAGTGTGAATGTGTTGATAAGAGGAGAAAATGGAGAGTTTGGTGATGAGTGGGAAGAAGCTTTGTGTGATGGTGTTATGTTTATACTGGGTTCATGCAGTGACAGCTTTTGTTACATATGATCACAAAGCAATTCTTGTTAATAGGCAGAGAAAGATTCTATTTTTTGGTTTTATACACTACCCCAGAAGCACACCTCAGGTACTTTCTTTCTTAATTATGTTTTTCTTTTATTAATCATTCTTTTTAATTGTATTTTCTCATTGTTCATTGATGGGGGGAATGCATGTAGATGTGGCCAGAACTTATTCAAAAAGCTAAATAGGGAGGGTTGGATGTTATTCAAACCTATGTGTGTTGGAATGGCCATGAACCTTCTCCAGGAAAAGTAATTCACTTTCCAAAAAATTTGTAGGGTTTTTATTCTTTCATTTGAAAAAGAACTGGAAATAAATTGAAACTAATATACTTTTGCTTACAAAATATTTCAGAATTATTTCGAGGATAGATACAACTTAGTTAAGTTCATCAAGGTAGTGCAACAAGCTGGACTTTATGTTAATCTTCAAATTGGTCCCTACATATGTTCTGAATGGAACTTTGGATAACGGTCTTCATAATTTGGCTTATAATTCAATATAATATTAGGAGTGAAAGGAGATTATTCTAATGCTTATTGCTAAGTCAACACTTCTCTTGCAAGGTAACTTTGCAGCCATCTTGAAGGCAATGCATTCTTTTAGTGCTGAATCAGAAAAGGAGTTGAGCTTTTCAAAGGGTGATTTCATTGTTGTGCGAAAGATTTGTTTTCTCAATTAATGTCATTGTACTGTTATACTTTATTTTCTATGTGAATATCCTCAAATATGCCAGGTGGCTAGCTACTAAATGAGTTTGGTATTCTCTCAGCAACTACATAGTGAAATATAAGTTATCCATTTCTCATTTTGTGAGATTAAATCTCTACTATTGTCTACAATTGCTTCCAACTACTTATTTTTCTTTTATTTTTCTTCTAAAGCATTTTTTATTTTTGGTTAACTTTGCCTTGTCCTTCCAGTGAAAGACTTTCCAGGAATTAAGATTGCGGAGGCGTCGAAATGGAAGAATAGCATTCAGGGCACAACAGGGGTGGTTAACTTGGTTGGAATGCCCATAAGTACCAGATGATCTTCGGAGGTTATTGCCTTGTTCCTATCACTATCATTATTGGATTGTATTGACTTAAAGATTCATAGAGTTTTGGTTATTAAGAGATAATAAACATCTTCCCAACGCTCATTTTAATTCTACAGATAAAAATAGAAATCAAGCAGAGCAGGATTAGAGTAACATCAAAAGTAAGCATATGATTCCTGATGATTCAAATTGAAAATAAACCTTTTTATATGTATATTTTTCTTGACAAATATATGTGCATCAAGTTAAGCAAGTTTTACTTGCAAGAAATTGCTTATTCTTCCTCTGACCTATCCATTAATAGCAAAGGTTGTAGAATTGATAAACAGTGCACCAGAGGATATTCGACCTAAAGTTTTCGTTAGTGCAACAGATATTGGTTACTATGGTATGTTCATATGCCAAATCTTCTTCTTTACTAGTCGATTATTTTCTTGCTTATTGATTGTTAACTGCTTTGGTGAGCTCTTTAGAATCACTTGAATTGATAGAGAAGTATGCATGATTTTACATATAAAATGTCTTTCATTTCTTTTCACTGTTCAGGCACCAGTGAAACACAAGTGTTTGATGAACAAAGTTCATCAGGAAATGATTACTTAGGTAAGAACAGATGTTTGTTGATACTATTGCAGAAAATGCAAGATATTAAAATTATAGAACCTCGAAAGAATATTCTCAGTGTTACTCAGCAGGTTTTATGAAGATATACAGTCATTTACATTTTCACCTAAAATACTATTAAAATTGAATACTATCTGAAGTTCCTAAAATTCATTATATTTTTTGTGTTTAATCTTCTACAGCTAAATTGATACCTCTCTTCAAGATGTTTGTTGGTGGACCTATAGGCTCTGGAAAATAATGGTATGTCCCGCATCTTCTAGCTGTTATTGATTGGTTCCTGGTTGCGTCTTAATTTTAGAAAGGTGCCATAATTAAGTTATTTTTCTTTCTTTTTGTACAGGTTTTTGTATATTCATTTGGATGACATTGTTAATTTAATATATGAAGCACTGATAAATCCCTCCTATGAAGGTGAACTCTTAACTCTCATATCTCCAAAACGAGATTTACTGAAATTTTGAAAAACTAAAAATTAGTGGATATAGAACATTGGGTAGCCTAGATAGTTTGGATGGTGCAATTCTCGATTCTGACTTGTGTGATTTGATTACCATGTTCATATATATCTTTAGTGTGGCCAGCATTTAGTAAAGAACAAAGAAGGCAGAAGTGAATTAATGATATCAGTCATTGATAGTTTTTAGTTTAATTTTTTAATTTTTATAATTGCGAATGTCATTATGAATGTTTTTTTAATAATTTTTTATATAATTATGCAGGATAATATTGAGGATCATAATGAAGCTTAAGCTGATTATTATTATGGTTTATTAGCTAAGATAGAGTAGTGTTGAAAATGGATACATGTATGGTTAACTACTAATGACTTTTATTAGAAGATACTTATGTAGGATATGTTTTTCGTAGAGTATTAGTAGTAAATTCTAAGTGGTATCATGGTTATTTTGATATGGCTATGCATATTTTAGTTTGAGATGTATGAATACTCACAATTAACTTCATTCTAGTACTTTTGGATCATTATTATAAATATATTTTGGTTAGAGATAATTTTTATTATTTAAAGAAACTAGTTAGTATAATTATGTATTTATTTTTATTTTATAATATTTAACTCATTTAATTAATTGTGCAGAATTATTATACATGTAATCATATTACAAAATATTATGTTATATTAATAATTATTAGAATATTATATATATACAGAAAATTAAAAAAAACAATAAGGAACTTAAGGCTACACTTATATACAGTAGATATAGAATACAAAAAAAAAGAAGGACCTAAGGCTACACTTATAAAAAGTAGCTATGGTATACAATGTGGCTACGCTTTACAGGTGATGCAGTAGCGTTGAAAAGCGTAGCCTATTCTGGCAAAAATGGAAGCTGAAAAGTGTAGCCTTTGGTCCTGGACAGCATCACTTGAAAAGTGCACCCTATTCCCAAATGCCAAAAGCGTAGCCCTTGGTGCAGAAAAGCGTAGCCTTTGAGAATAGGCAACGGCTGAATAGGAATCACCCCAAAAGCATAGACGTAGCCCGAAAAACGTAGCCGTTGCCTAAGGCATCATTTTTTTCACTTTTGGCTACACTTTTCAAGTATACCTCAATGGGTGTTTTTCTTGTAGTGTTCCTTCTGTTTGAAGGTTTGGACTTTCACTCTAAGTTTGCTCATCTTTTGAGGTGGAAAGAATTTGGTCAAGAAAGCACTGATCAACTTGTCCCAAGAGTTCAGGCTTTCTCTAGGTTGTGAGTCCAACCATATCCTAGCCCTGTCTCTTACAGCAAAGGGGAAAGACATAAGTCTGTAGACCTCGGGATCAACCCCATTGGTCTTAACAGTATCACAAATCTGCAAGAATTCAGCTAAGAACTGATGAGGATCTTCCGATGGAAGTCCATAAAACTTGTAATTCTTCTGCATTAGAGAAACTAATTGAGGCTTAAGCTCAAATTTGTTTGCTCCAATGGCAGGAATTGATATGCTTCTTCCATAGAAGTTGGAAGTTGATGCAGTATAGTCACCAAGCATCTTCCTTGCATCTCTGGCATTGTTGTTGGATTCGACTGCCATGTTTGCTTCTTTTTCAAAATTTTCTGTAAGGTCCTCTCCGAAGTGTTGTGCTTTAGCTTCTCTTAGCTTCATCCTCAGAGTCCTTTCAGGTTCAGGGTTAGCTTCAACAAGAATGTTTTTATCCCTGTTTCTGCTCATATGAAAAAGAAGAGAACAAAGAGAGTAATGGAATCCTCTATGTCACAATATAGAGATTCCTTGAGGTGTCAGAAGAAAAGAAGAATAGAAGAATGAGGTAGAGAGAGAATAAGAAAAATTCAAACACACACACAGAGAGAGAGAGAGAGAGGGTTCGAATTATTAGATGAGTAGAAGAGAAGTGTTAGCAAATAAATAGAAAGAGATGAGAGAGAGAGTATTTGAATTTTAAAAGAGGGAAAAGAAATTTTTTTTATTTAATTAATTAAGTTAGTTTCAAAAATATTATAAAAGAAATAAAATAAAATTAGAATTTAAAACAATTAGTTAATTAAAAAGAATTTTGAAAAAGTGGTTAGTGATTTTCGAAAATTAGAAGTGAAAAAGTAGTTAGGTGGTTTTGAAAAAGATAAGAAATAGTAAACTTTTTTGAATTAAAACAAGCAAATCAAGTAGTTAGTTGAAAAAGATTTGAAATAAATTTTGAAAAGATAAGAAGTTAGAAAAAGATTTTGAAATCAAAATTTTAAAAGATATGATTGACATTTATTTTGAAAAAGAGTTGAAAAAGAAATTAAAAAGAATTGATTTTTAAAATAAAAGATGATGACTTGACTAACAAGAAACTAAAAGATATGACTCTAGAATTTAAAGATTGAACCTTTCTTAACAAGAAAGTAACAAACTTGGAATTTTTGAATCAAAACATTAATTGTTAGCAAGGATTTTCGAAAATATGAAATAAGATTAAGAAAAAGATTTTTGAAAAAAAATTAGTTTGAAAATTTTCAAAAACATAAAAAAATTGAAAGATGAACATTTAAAATATGTTTGATGCAAAAAGTTATGAATTAAGACATGAAAATTTGAAAAAAAATCGAATTGGAAACAAAATTACCTCCCTTATGTCATCCTGGCGTTAAACGCCCAGAATGCTATCCATTCTAGCGTTTAACGCCCAGCCAGATACCCTGGCTGGTGTTAAATGCCAGGAACCCTTCTTTTCTGGGCGTTTTTCTAAACGCCCAGAATGCTGATATTTCTGGCGTTTAACGCCCAGAATGATACTTTTACTAGCGTTAAATGCCCAGAATGATAGCTATTCTGGCGTTTAACGCCCAAAGTGACTCTTTACTGGTATTTTAACTCCAGTGAGCTCTTTTTCTCTGTGATTCCTCTGCTTTATGTTCTGAACCTTCATTTCTCTGTATTATTTACTGAAAGTATATATATATTAATTTAAAATTTTGACTTGACTAACAAGAAACAACTAAATTTTAAAAAATTTTTTGACCAAGTCAACTCAAAATTTTGAAAATTATAAGAAAAAGGAAAAGATATTTTTTACATTTGAATTTTGAATGAGGAGAGAGAAAAACAACAAAATGAAACAAAACATAAAATTTTAAGATCAAAACGAATAATGCATGCAAGAACACTTTGAATGTCAAGATGAACACCAAGAACACTTTGAAGATCATGATGAACATCAAGAACATATTTTTGAAATCTTTTAAGAAAAGAAAGACATGCAAGACACCAAACATAGAAATTTTGAATGTTTAGACACTATGGATTCGAAAATGCATATGAAAAACAAGAAAAGACACAAAACAAGAAAATTTAGAGATCAAACAAGGAAAATCATCAAGAACAACTTAAAGATCAAAGAAGAACACAATGCATAAATTTTTGAAAATTTTAAGAAACTTAAATTAAAAAAAAGCAGTTGACACCAAACTTAAAATTTGACACTAGACTCAAACAAGAAAGAAGATTACCCAATCTAAGCAACAAGATGAACCGTCAGTTGTCCAAATTCGAACAATCCCCGACAACTGTGCCAAAAACTTGGTGCACAGAATTGTGATTCACACTTTTCACAACTCCGATACAACTAACCAGCAAGTGCACTGGGTCGTCCAAGTAATAAAACCTTACATGAGTAAAGATCGATCCCACGGAGATTGCCGGCTTGAAGCAAGCTATGGTCATCCTGTAAATCTTAGTCAGGCTGATTCAATTGGTTATGAGTTTTGATAATTGAAAGATAAATAAAACGTAAATTAAAATAAAAATACTTATGTAATTCATTGGTGGGATTTTTAGATAAGCGTTTGGAGATGCTTTGTTGCTTCTGAACCTCTGCTTTCCTATTGTCTTCATCCAATCATGCGTGCTCCCTTCCATGGCAATCTGTATGATCCTCTCAGTGAAAATGGTCCAAGTACAGTTTCTGCACAGCTAATCAACTGTCGAATTTCTCGTCTTGGATGAAAAATACCAGGCACAGCTACCGCATGGCTAATCATCTGTCGGTTCTCACTTGTGTCGGAATAGGATCTATCTATCCTTTTGCACACTATCACTGCGCCGAACATTCATGAGTTTGAAGCTCGTCACAGTCATCCCATCCCAGATCCCACTCGGAATACCACAGACAAGGTTTAGAATTTCCGGATCTTAGAAATGCTGCCAATTGGTTCTAGCCTATACCACGAAGGTTCTAACCTCACAGACTCGGTCCGTGAATCAGAGACCCAAGAGACTATACTCCGACTATCGTCCAATGACTACGTTGAACATCATGTAGACCGCTTGTGGTTTTCAAGCACGCGGATCTTGGCTAAGCGAGTAACGAAGATAATGGGTGATTGTCACGGGTCACCCCCTTCATTCTGACTTAACTGAATTAAGTACGAGAGTATATCTTGGAAAAGAAGTAAGCGTGAATTGAAAGAGAAACAATAGTACTTGCATTAATTCATGAAGAACAGCAGAGCTCCGCACCTTAATCTATGAGGTGTAGAAACTCCATCGTTGAAAAATACATAAGAGAAAATAGCTTAGGCATGGCCGTGAGGCCAGCCAAGCATAAAGTCTAAAAAAGGGGTCTAAAGATGAAATACAATAGTAAAAAGTGCTATTTATACTAAACTAGTTACTTGAGCTTAAAGAAAATAAGTAACTAAGTGCAGATAGTGCAAAAATCCACTTCTGGAGCCCACTTAGTGTGTGTTTAGGCTGAGCTTTGAAGCTTTTACGTGCATAGGCCATTCTTGGAGTTAAACGCCAGCTTGGATGCCAGTTTGGGCGTTTAACTCCAGTTCTGGTGCCAGTTTCGGTGTTTTATGCCAGAAAAGGGTCTCTGGTGGGCATTTTAACGCCAGTTTGGGTCATCAAATCTCGAGCAAAGTATAAACTATTATACATTTCTGGAAAGTCCAATATGTCTACTTTCCAACGCAATTGAGAGCATGCCAATTGGGCTTCTGTAGCTCTAGAAAATCCACTTCAAGTGCAGGAGGGTCAGAATCAAATAGCATCTACAGTCCTTTTTCAGCCTCTGAATCAGACTTTTGCTCAGGTCCCTCAATTTCAGCCAGAAAATACCTGAAATTATAGAAAAACACACAAACTCATAGTAAAGTCTAGAAACATGATTTTTGCATAAGAACTAATAAAAATATACTAAAAATTCACTAAAACATGCTAAAAACTACCCAAAAATAATGCCAAAAAGCGTATAAATTATCCGCTCATCAGAGACCCAGTATGTAAACCTATTTTCAACAGTTAGAGAGGAGTGCTGCCAATGTTTACACCCTATCAGTATTTTATATGTTCCAACCAATCCTTGTACGAGTTGCGTCAATGAAGGTAATAAATATGAGGCAAACTGGCTCTTATGTGATTTACTCTATCGGTTTGGACCAAACGCCAAATGAGATGTGGCATGTATTCTATTGTGACATTGAGATGGAATTCAATTGTTCATGTATGAAAATGGAATCATTTGTCATACCTTGTGAACACATAGTTTGTGTCTTGGTGCATGAAGATATAGAAGAGTTGCCAAGGTCATTAGTCTTGCCTCGGTGGACCAAGACTGCCAAAGTAGGTTTGCGAAATGCGGTCGAATTTTATTGGAATTCTTTGATGCTAAGTCAATACGGTTTTTTGATGGATTGGTTTAGACAACTAGCCAACTTTGCTTGCCAAGATAACAAGAGATGATGTGCAAGTGAATGCTTCTGGAGCTGGGCTTGCAACCAATGATCTGGGACATAGCATGCCAAGAGACCCAAGAAAATGTAGGACAAAATGTGGGGCTTCACAGTCCAATAAAAGAAAACATCGATGTGGACAGTGTGGCATGGAGGGCCACAATCGAACAACTTGTTGTGTTCATCGGGGCATTTCACATTTAGAAGGCCGTAGAAATGACACATTTGATAATGACTTGGATGATCACATGAACATTGAAGATGATTCACTATTAAGTATTTTTATCAATGAGGTATGACACTGTTTTAATTGCTGCTTATTAGCTATTACTAATGATATTATATTGTTGATATTGTAGGTATATGATGGGAGTGCTTCGTACAGCAGCAATGAAGTGCTATAATAAGGTATAGTTAATGGTTTAAGTTTCTGGTATTCTCTCATTTTTATTTTAGTTGGGATTGAGGTTTGCACTCTTGTTATGGCTTGATGCTAGTTTATGGTGAATCTTTTCATGGTTTTTTTGCCTTCAGGTAGTGATTTCCAAGAAGAGTTCACACAACTGGCAAAAACTCGAAATTCATCCCAAAAAGTGGTCAGGTGGAGTGAGGGGCTCATTCGGTAATGGTAGTGTTTGCTAATTCATAGTTGGGTAAATCGAATTGGGGACTTTGCTTTGGATTCTCTTTGTATCATTGAATTGACCCTGAACTGTATCAAAATCCATGTCATTGACAAGAAGATTCTTAGGATAATATTTGCGGCATTACACTTTTTTGGTGGATCCAAACTGTTCTAGAAGTTTAATCATGTTGTCCATTGAATAGAATCATGTAGATTGCATTATCTGGTTTGCATATATTGGGAGCTACGGCATTCTTTGGGTATAGCTAGTCCACCGGTTTGTGGCAGCCAAAGCCTCTATTTGCAATTCTCAGCTGTCCAATTCTCTTATGCTACAGTTACATTAGGTTAAACTTTAACCTTTAGTCACCTCCTTCACAATCAACAAACACCGTTTTGCACAATGGATTGCCATCCTTCGTGTTAACACTTTCCTCGTTCCCTTGTGTTTCAGACCTTTTGGCTCAGCCTAGTGTGCTCCGTGCATCATCCAAAATTGTTATAATGTGAAGCATTTGTTTTTTTATTCCATCTTAGAAATGAAAAAAGAAAAATTTGCTATCCTTCCTTCGTTAGTGGATTTGTTGTGTTCTTTGTCACATTGATCTATTCAAATATTATGTTTATTATATGTTATACTATTGCTATTTACTATTATGAACCAAAGTTTGAAGTCCTACTTGGCTGCATCTATCACATCTGTTTGATTACTGGTGATTGTCTTTAACCTATCACCTCTGTTTGATTACTGGTGATTGTCTTTAACATATAATTATTTGTATTTTTAATGATGAATATGCCTTATGTTATCACCAATTTTTGAGTGCCGAGAATATGTTTGAATTAAAGGAAGTTGCAAGTATCCATCACCTTTGGTGTGGCACGTAATATTGTTATTGCTGGAAGTCAATATCTTTACGTAATTATGTATGAAATGATGTAAGTCTAATCCAGAATCCACTTATCAGAACACATGGGTTCCATAAACTTATATTTCCTCAGATTATGGTTAGAGTATGATGCGATGGTGTTGCTGAAATCTTATTTGGAAAAGAAATGTTTACTTTTTAATCTCTCTTTCTAGCTTTGATAGAATTATAGCTTAATCTGTTAAAACTTTACAACCTTTGGAGTTTTAGGTGTTTTGGTTTCATTTGAATCATGCTTAATTGTGGCTAGATGTCTTTCTAAATTAACTGTTCCAAGTCCATGCTTGCTGATTGCAGTAACATTTCCTCTTAAAATTTGTGTGTTGAGAACTAGTGAGGATCCTCTTGAAGTGCCTTCAAATCCGGAGTAAGAGGACTAGTACTTCCAATTCCATGCTTTGTTTCTGTTCATACCCTGGGTCAAGATGTTCGACCCGGAATGTTCTACAGACAAAGCGACCGACCTCTTCAGGTCAGGACAAACCGACCTCTTCTCAAAGAGCTCGGCCAAGTCACAGGAAAGCAAAATAAAGGGCCCAAATAGAGGAACACGACCCCAATCCAAAAGGCAGCCCAAGCATATAGAGATAAGGGTGGTTCCCATGAAAGATAAAGATAAAGATAAAGATAAGATAACTAACTTATCTTATCCGCAAAGGTCACTCTACACCATTATAAATACACTGGAGCACCCAGGTATAACTCATACTCTGATTCTACTCAATACCTGCTTAATACCCTTGCTAACTTAAGCATCAGAATCCCTTGCAGGTACCCCCCACCCTCCGGGACGAAGGATCAGCACCATCAACAAGTCCAACAAGTCAGACACAACAGCTCCGACCTACACAGAAGATCTCATCCGAGATCGACCTACAGTTTCAGGTAACCCTCGGAACATTGGCGCCGTTACCGGGGAACCCTGAAGTCATCCCATCACCATGGCGGACGACCATGACAACGACCACACCTCAGATCTAGAGGAAAGAACGCTGCATAAAAACGTGGACACTACCCCAAAAGATACTTCCCAAAACAACAACAAGAAGAACTCCCCAAACGAGGGAGCCATGGATACATTTCAAGACCGGTTAAAACAACTTGAGGAAGAAGCCCTATGCCAATGAGAAGGACCTACAAAGGGAAATAAGGCGACGCCGGGAATTGGAAAATAAACTCCTAAAACTTGAAGCCGATGTCAAGACGAAAGCCAGCCGATCCACTCCTGAAGATAGCAACCGCAAGGAGCAAGATCCGTTCACCAAGGAGATCATGAAGACGAAAATCCTAAAGGACTTTAAACTCTCAGACATGACCTTATATGACGGTACTACAGATCCCAGCCATCATCTCAGCAACTTCAGAAGCAGAATGTATCTCACCGACGCCTCAGATGCAGTTCGTTGCAAAGCCTTTCCAACTACTTTAACAAAAACAGCAATTAGATGGTTTGACAACCTCCCTCCTAGGTCCATCTCAAGTTTCGACGACATGGCTAAGAAATTCCTAGCCAGATTCTCCATCCAAAAGGACAAAGCTAAACATGCTCCGACCTTACTAGGAATCAGACAAGGAGAACGAGAAACCCTGCGTAACTACATGGAAAGATTCAACAAGACATGCATGGATATACAGAACCTGCCGACAGAAGCCGCCATTATGGGCCTTATTAATGGCTTGCAAGAAGGGCCCTTTAGTCAATCTATATCAAAGAAGTACCCCATATCCCTGAATGAGGTGCAGGAACGAGCGGAGAAGTACATCAACATGGAGGAAAACTCCCGGTTAGGAGAGACCTCGAAGGCCGGGTTCACCCCCCGGGATAAAGACAAAGATTCCAGAAAAAAGGAAGGTCAACATGGAGAGAAAATCAAAAAATACCACAATTACACCTCTCTTCGGGTGTCTCTTATGGATGTATACAGAGAGGTTTGCAACACGGAAAAAATACCACCAGCTCGACCTCTCAAAGGCAAAAAAGGAGGATGAAACCGGGCTGAATATTGTGAATACCATCGGATCCGCGGGCACTCCACCAATGAGTGTTTCGACTTAAAAAAATGTCATAGAAAAGCTCGTACGAGAAGGAAAGCTAGATCGATATCTAGCCACCCATGATGATGAACAAAGAAAAAGAAGAAGAGCAGAAGATGTCGGACCAACCGCGCGATCATCTCGAACGCTAGAAAGACATGTCCACATGATACACGGCGGATTTGCCAGGGGAGGAATCTCAAAATCATCTCGCAAAAGAGATCTCAAAGACGTATACCACGTCGCAGGAAAGAAGGAAGCACCTGACATCCCGGTGATCACATTTACCAAAGAAGACGCATCCGGCGTCGCATCAAGGCATGACGACCCCATGGTCATCACTATTATACTAGCAAACGCAAATCTCCACCATACGTTGATAGACCAGGGGAGCTCCACCGATATCTTATTCAAAACTGCTTTCGACAAACTCGGCTTGGAAGAAAAAGAACTCATAGCATATCCGGACAGCCTGTTCGGGCTAGGAGATACCCCAGTTCAACCGATGTGATACATCTCGCTCCACACAACTTTTAGAAAAGAAAGTCAGTCAAGAACACTCAAAATAGATTACATCATAGTCGACATAAGTTCAGCTTACAATGCCCTAATAGGTCAGACAACGTTAAATTAGCTCGGTGCAATAGTCTCGACTCCGTATCTATGCATGAAGTTCCCAACTGCAGGAGGAATAGCCACGACAAAAGGCAGATCAGAAGATGGCGCGCCGCTGTTACAACGAAAGTTTAAACCTCAGAGGCAGAGGAGAAGAATTCCACATAATTGAGCTCGGTAGAGTTTAGAGGCGGGACGAGCTCCGCCCACAACCTGAAGGAGAAGTAGAGAAAATCCAGATCGGGGACACCCCGAACCAAACAACCAACATCGGCACACTCCTAAAAGGAGACATAAAAGAATCACTCATACAGTTTCTATGAGACAACGCCGACCTCTTTGCGTGGAAGGCCACAGACATGCCAGACATAGATCCCAAACTAATATGCCACAAGCTAGCAGTCTACCCAAGATCTCGGCCGGTACAACAAAGGCGTAGAAAGCTAGGACCCGAACGCTCTCAAGCCGTGGAAGAATAGGTACGAGCTCTACTGGAGGCAGGTTTCATAAGAGAAGTCAAATACCCGCTATGGCTTGCTAATGTCATATTGGTAAAAAAGTCAAACGGGAAGTTGAGAATGTGCACTGACTATGCCGATCTCAACAAAGCATGCCCGAAAGATCCTTATCCGCTCCCAAAAATCGACGCTTTGGTAGATGCCTCCTCCGGATATAAATACATCTCCTTCATGGATGCATACTCAGGATATAACCAAATCCCAATGTACCTACCCGACCAAGAAAAATCCTCATTCTTAACCCCAAAGGCAAATTATTACTACATTGTTATGCCCTTCGGTCTTAAAAACACAGGAGCCACTTACCAAAGATTAATGAACAAAGTTTTTTCAGATCACATCGAAAAGATCATGGAGGTCTACGTAGACGACATGCTAGTGAAGATGCAAAGCAAAGAAATGTTATTATTCGAACTGACACAAGTATTCAACACCATAAGACGACACGGCATGCGACTCAATCCCGCAAAATGTACCTTCGCAGTAGAAGCTGGTAAATTATTGGGCTTTATGATCACACAAAGAGGAATCGAGGCAAACCCGGATAAGTGCAGGGCCGTACTCGACATGAAAAGTCTTACTTGTATCAAAGAGGTACAACAACTCAACGGGAGGTTGGCAGCCTTGTCCAGATTCCTGGCTGGATCAGCAATAAGATCTCTCCCCTTCTATGCCACTCTAAAGAAGGGAAAGGAGTTTGAATGGACAGCAGAATGCGAGCAAGCCTTCCAAGACTTCAAAAAATTCCTGGGACGGCCACCTATATTAAGTCGGCCACGGAAAGGAGAACCACTCATATTGTACCTCGCGGTGGGAAATCGGGCAATAGCCTCAGCACTGGTCCGAAAAGACAACAGTGGGCAATGACCCATATACTTTATCAGCAAAGCATTACAAGGATCTGAACTGAACTACCAGAAAATAGAAAAGTTCGCTTACGCTCTCATAATAACATCTCGACGACTTCGCCCATATTTCCAGTCTCACACTATTAAAGTTCGGACCAACCAGCCCATAAAAGGGATCTTACAGAAAACAGACTTGCCAGGCAAAATCTTGCAATGGGCAGTCGAGTTGTCCGAATTTGACCTTCAATACAAAGCTCGGACGGCCATCAAATCTCAGTATCTGGCCGACTTCATTGCGGAATTTACGGACACACCGGAAATCCCCACAGAATGGAATCTATATGTGGATGGCTCCTCAAATAAAATGAAAAGTGGCGCTGGCGTAATAATTGAAAGCGACTAGGGAACCCAAATCGAACTCTCCCTGAAATTCGAGTTCCCTACCTCAAACAATCAAGTGGAATATGAGGCACTACTAGCTGGTTTGAAGCTGGCTAGGGAGGTTGGAGCTCAAAAACTTATCATCTTCAGCGATTCACAGGTAGTTACTTCACAAATAGCAGGAAGCTACCAAGCCAAAGATCCCACTATGAAAAAGTACTTGGACAAAATCAGGGAACAACTTGGATAACTCGGAGAGTATGAGATTCGTCACATACCCCGAGAACAAAATACCCGGGCCAATGCACTCTCAAAACTAGCCAGCACCAAACCAAGAGGCAACAATAGAAGCCTCATCCAAGAAATTCTACTGAATCTATCAATCTCAGAGGAAGAAAAAGTCCTAGCCATAACAGGTCGCGATCAGGGATGGATGACTCCCATAATTAACTACCTCAGAACAGAAGCTCTCCCCACAGATGAGAAAGAGGCAAAGAGGTTAAAACGAGAAGCACAATACTATACCATCATAAATAATACTCTATACAAAAGAGGAATTTCAATACCACTGCTAAAATGTGTGCCGACTTCCAACACAAAAGATGTCCTAGAAGAAGTACACAGTGGCATTTGTGGCAATCACCTCGGAGCGCAGGCACTCGCCAAAAAAGTACTTCGGGTAGGATTTTATTGGCCAACTCTACAAAAAGAAGCCACAGAATTTGTAAGGACATGTTCACCATGTCAGAAGCATGCCAACTTCTACACCGCTCTGCCAGAGGAACTCATCAGCGTAACCTCACCTTAGCCATTCGCAAAATGGGGACTCGATCTCCTCGGACCTTTTCCTCAAGGATCAGGACAAGTCAAATTCCTCATAGTAGGAATAGACTACTTCACAAAATGGATCGAGGCAGAACCCCTAGCCAATGCCACAACTCAAAGAAGTTGGAAATTCCTATATAGAAACATCGTCACAAGGTTCGGAGTTTAATACTCCATCACTACAGATAATGGTACCCAGTTCACAGATGCAGGCTTCAGAAAACTAGCGGCCGACCTGAATATAAAACAACAAGTCACCTTTGTTGAGCACCCCTAAGCCAATGGGCAAGCTGAAGCTGCTAACAAAGTTATATTAGCAGGGTTAAAATGAAGATTACATGATGCAAATGGAGCCTGGGCTGAGGAGCTCCCACAAGTCCTATGGGCATATCGAACGACTCCACATTCCACAACAAAGGAGTCATCCTTCTGATTATCTTACGAAATAGAGGTGATGATCCCAATGGAGGTCGAAGAAGGATCACCCAGAGTAATCCATTTTAACGAAAAAGCCAATTCCCAACTTCAAAGGGAAGAGCTCGACTTACTTCCAGAAATCCGAGAAAGAGCTCGGATAAGGGAAGAGGCGTTGAAATGATGAATGGCCTCCAAATACAACCGAAAAGTAATACAGTAGGCCTTTGCTGAAAATGACCTCATCCTAATTCGAAACGACATAGGAACAACTCGACCTGGAGAAGGAAAGCTGGCAGCAAACTGGAAAGGACCCTTCCGAGCCATAGAAGAACTGGGAAAGGGCTACTACAGGCTTTCCAAACTCGACGGGCAAGAGCTTCCTAGATCATGGCACGCCTGCAACCTAAGAAGGTACTATAGCTAGGGATGATAAAAGATCTTGGACAAAGCACACTCTTTTTTCTAAAAAAAGGTTTTTTAACGAGGCCCCCAGCCAAGACCTATAAATCACCCGACTTAGAAAATTAACCCCATGTATATTTGCATTCCTTTTTAATAAAATTTGTTCAGATTCTCTACAAACACTCAAGTCGTATTATTCTGAAACATTCATCGCCTGATTATAAAGCTACAAATCGACAGAGAGTGAAAACCAAAATTCACTGCGCGATCACGATAAAAATGAGGGTTAAAACCCAAATTCTACAAAATCAGCAAAGATGAAAACAGGATAATACAAGAAGTTATAGAAAGTGATCCATAGAAAGGACCTGACGAGGTCCTAATAAAATGAATTGCTATAAAATAACTTAAAGACTGACCGGCACAAAAAGTCGGACCAGCCACAACAACCCAAGTTATAAGTAAAGCCCTGGAAAGAGGTCTGGCCAACCCTATAAAAGAAGATTACTATAACTTCGAAGAGCCCGACATGATGAAGTCAGACTCCTACAAAAAGTTACAAAGATAATCCCTGAAAGAGACCTAAACAAGGTCCAAGAAAGAGGATTATCAAGTAACTCGACAGGGCCCGACGTGACAAAGTCCGCCCAGAAAGATAAGTTACAAAAGATAATCCCTGAAAGAGACCTAAACAAGGTCCAAGAAAGAGGATTATCAACTAACTCAACAGGGCCCGACGTGACAAAGTCGGCCCAGAAAGATAACTTACAAAAGATAATCCCTGAAAGAGACCTAAACAAGGTCCAAGAAAGAGGATTATCAAGTAACTCGACGGGGCCCAACATGACGAAGTCGGCCCAAGATACAAAGTTACAGAAGGTGATCCCTGAAAGAGACCTGAACCAGGTCCAAGAAAGAGGATTACCAATTAACTCGATAGGATCTGATGTGACAAAGTCGGCCCAAGATGTAAAGCTACAGAAGGTAATCCCTGAAAGAGACCTAAAACAAAGTCTAGGAAAGAGGATTACCAAGCTAACTCGACAAAGCCTAACATGACGAATTCGGTCCAAGATACAAAGCTACAAAGGTAATCCCTGAAAGAGACCTGAACAAAGTCCAAGAAAGAGGATTACAAAGTAATTTGACAGGAACTGACATGATAAAGCTACCCTTGGAAGAGACCTTAAGTAAAGTCCAAAAAGGAAGGCTACAAACAATCAAAAACCAAGTTGAAAAATCGGCAATCTCAATATTACGACTCCAAACGAAAAACAACAGTTTAAGATTGATGAGAGCAGCATCAGGCCAAAGAATCAAGCTGATCATGTTAGACAAAAACCTACGAAGGTGCCAAGATGAGTGCAAAGCAGACAGGATATAAAAACTACTAAGTTATGGTAATAGCAAGCTTCAGAGGCCACCAAAATCAGCCCAGGAAGCTCGAAAGCCGCTTTGTTTTTCAAAACAAAGTTGCTAAACAAGCAACAGAAGTATCAACAGTCCACAAAACACCATTTACAAAATAAAAGAGTTCAAAGCCCACAGGCCGAGCTATACACAAATACATCAAAAATAATCAAAGAGAGTCCAAAGGTTTCCCAGTAGCAACATCCCGAGGTGAAGGAGGACGAGTCTGAAGAGGCACCGCATCTACCATCCCATCATCCCGATTCAGGATCTGGACATCAGGATCAGACTCAAAATGAATGACTTCAGCTGCCTGAGAAGAAGAGGGCGGCACAACGGAGACTTTGGTAGAAGGAACAGGAGGAGGCTCAACATCATCATCATCAGGGTCCTCGGGAACGATTTTGCCATCCTTCAGAACATTATCCAAGCTAAACAAGGCAAGGTCAGCATCCGAGGCAATAACCCGAACCTGTTCCTTCAGGTTCTCATAAGCAGCAGTTACGCTGCCCACAAGATGACCCTGGAGCTCGGAATAATCAACCCGGACCAACTCTAGCTCCTCCCGAAGATGCATCACTTCTTGGTAGGACGTGACATAGCTTTCTTTGTGCTTCAACGCCACATCCTCAGCAAATCGCACAGAGGCTGCCAGGGCAAGAGAGCTGGCTTTCTCCCCCTCCAGCTACCTCTTCAGTTTAGTCACCTCCGCTTCAAACTCCTCCTTGAGACCCTTCATCCGATTAAATTCTTGCTTAGCTTCCTCCATAAAACTTTGGTAGCATACAGAGGCAGATTTTGGGCAGTGCAATACAAAGCAGCTCCCATATGAGCCATCTTAACACTACTCCAAGTTATAAAATCCAAGTGATGAAGGAGAGATACATCATCCATTGAAAGAGCACCATAAGGTGCGATCTGTTGGTCCACAAAACTAATAGGATCAAAATCCGGGGCATCTAGATTGAAAGGTTCAACAGTTCGAGGTCTTTTTGGAGGAGGGGCGACCGAAGAAGAAACCACAGTAGCAGTAGAAGATTGAGAGGGATCCACTAAACAGACCCGAGGTGTAGGGATCATTCTCCTCGGGCCAAGAGAGTTCAGCACGGATGGCTTCAAAGGAGCTTGGGAAGTTCCTTCCCCATCAGCCCGGGCCGAGATGTTTTGAGCTGCAGTAGCTTTCCTCGCCTTATTGAAAGCCTTCATTGCATCATTATTCTTGGCCATCTCTGCAAAATGAAAAACAACAAATTATCACGCCAGGAAAGAAAGCAGGAGAAAAACAAGATAACAAGATATATCAAGACAAATACCCAATGCAGTTCGAATAAGGGACGGGTCTCCCAAAGATTTTTTAGTATCCAAGTAAGGAGGTTCCCCCCAAATATCCTCCAGGACATTCACAAAGGCCTGCTCGACCTCATCCAGCATCTCCCAAGTATATCGGGATACCACTATGTTTCTCTGCCACTCTAAGGGAAAGTAGGGCTCATTATTTTCATCCAGAAAGAAAGGTCGGGCTCCTTCAACAACCCGGACCTTAAAGAAATAGTTCTTAAAATCCCGGAAAGATTCGTCATACATGAAAAAAAACTTTATGCCCCTAGGCAGACCTAAAAGAAACCCAAGAAGCCTTCTTCTTAGTAGTCCCAGGCTTGGTCAACACAAAAAGATATAGAAAAAGAGTTTGCGAAGGCGTAACACCAAATTCTTGACAAACAAGCTGAAAAATCTTGATGAAGCTCCATGAATTCGGATGGAGATGCGAAGGGGCTACGTTACAAGACCATAACAGGTCAGTTTCAAAAGAAGTAAAAGGAAAGGTGATGTTCATTTGGCTAAAAAAGAAGTCATAAACATAGAAGAAGGGACGCTCCCCCTGGATCAGGACTGGGAAGCAAACTCTATCACCAGAATCAGGTGCTACCAACTCATAATTGCCCTCCTGATCCTCACTGCTATAGACACAATGATGCTTTCTAAGCATCACACAAAATTCTGAATTGACTAAAGAAACACACAGCAAGACAAGAGAGTCCAGCCAATCGACATCCCTTCGGGAACCTCAGAAGACGCCTTGACAATATTTTTTTGGAAAGACATGGCCAACTAATCCTACAAGCAAGAAAAAAAATTGGGTTACTAAAAAGGTAAAGACATCCTAGATGAAATCAAAACAACTCAGACAGCACAATCCAGCGCGGTATAGCAGATAAAAAGGAAAACCCCAGGACACAACCCAAAGTCCAGGGGCATCCTTTGGAGGCAATCAGGGAATAAAGATTCAAGGAAAATCCACAAGACTAATGTCTCAGCAGAAACCCTTTCCAAGAAAAACTTCCTCAAAACAAACAAAGTTTAGCAAAACAGGAGTAGCATACAAAGCCCTAAAAAGCAAAATCAGGAGAAAACACCCAGAAGCATACATAAAGGCAAAAGGAAGACCAGAAGGCGTGCATCACAGTGATAAACCGAGCGTGACAATATACAAAGATTCAAGCTTTCCAACATGCACTCAGTCAGAACTTTAAAAAACAAATACAGAGCAGCAAAATAGACGACGGAAGAAAAAGAAAAAAAATAACTTGAAAAAAGGAGAAGAATGCAGAAGAAGGTTGAAGATGAAGAGGCCAGAAGCTGTCGTCGGAAGCACTCACGATCATCGAAACCACGTTGAGACACCAAGAAACGTAAGCTTTCAGGGGAAAACAGAAGATGAGAAAGAAAAGGGAAGTCATGAAATAGAGAAGAGAAACCGTTTGGTGAAAATTTCAAAAATATCAAAGAAACGAAGCATTAAAACCAATTAATGAGGGCATTTAAAAACCCTTGTGCATTCCCAAGGCAAGGACGCTAATCCAAAAGCGCTACGCTCTCAAAGGAAGCGAAATGTTCCGCATTCAAAAAGGAACTCTACAAAGATAAAAGTCGACAAAATGCTCGAGTTCGGCTCCACCCAAGAAGGTTCAAAGTCCTAAAAACTAAGACTTTACCTCCAAAGGGAAACCGAGCTCGAGCAGGGGCACTGTTCATACCCTGGATCGAGATGTTCGACCCGGAATGTTCTACAGACAAAGCGACCGACCTCTTCAGGTCAGGACAAACCGACCTCTTCTCAAAGAGCTCGGCCAAGTCACAGGAAAGCCCAATAAAGGGCCCAAATAGAGGAACACGACCCCAATCCAAAAGGCAGCCCAAGCCTATAGAGATAAGGGCAGTTCCCATGAAAGATAAAGATAAAGATAAAGATAAAGATAACTAACTTATCTTATCTGCAAAGGTCACTCTACACCATTATAAATACACTGGAGCACCCATGTATAACTCATACTCTGATTCTACTTAATACCTGCTTAATACCCTTGCTAACTTAAGCATCGGAGTCCCTTGCAGGTACCCTCCACCCTCCGGGGACGAAGGATCAGCACCATCACCAAGTCCAACAAGTCGGACACAACAACTCCGACCTACATAGAAGATCTCGTCCGAGATCGACCTACAGTTTCAGGTAACCTTCGGAACAGTTTCCAACCCCAACGAGTCCACTGGCTTCTTCCCAGAAGCAGTACTCCTTAAAAAAGTGAGCTTTTTTACGCACACCAACTGTTTGTTTAATTTTTTTTCTTTCTCATTTTTCTGTGGGTTTTCTTGTGTTGAGAACAAGATACCCTTTTGGATATTCGTTCACCTTAAGCTTCTAGCGGTATAAATTGCTTTAGTTCTATTAGTACTGTGCACTTCTAGTGGTTGAAAGTCATTTCTTTCTATTATAAAAGCAAAATTCTTATCTGTTTTCTATTTTGTTCAAAAGGAAGAATTTCAATCATGATAGATGCTAAGGAAATGGATTACTTTTCCTACTCTCTTTTATAGGCAGAAATTGCTAGAGAGTAAGAAATTTTTCCAACTTTAGAACTTGCTAGATTGTATGATATGGTTATTGAGGTTTGACTCTTGGATGAATCATTAAATTATACAATTATATATATACTATTTAGTTTCTTCCAATTATAACCTTGATTTTTGGTGAAGAATTCGGGGAGTATTGTTTAGGTTTGTAGCATGACATAGTTTTTGGGAAGACTCAGAATGAATATGTTGCATCCTTTCCATGTTTTGTATATATTATTCGGTTTAGTTGTTTCTTGTTTATAATTTGTATACGGAGATTCAGGAAGGATTATGTTGCATCATTGCCATGTTTTGTATATATTACTCTGTTAGTTTTTAGAGTTGGTATTTGTTCTTTTGTGAGATGGAATTTCTCATTAGTATGGATGTTGTGTTTTTATCTATTTTCAGAAATCAATCCAGGAAGATGGCAAGGTTCTGCCGGAGTTCGAAGATACTGAAGAAAGTGAGTGATTGTGTTTCTGCTATTCATTCAGTTCTACTCTGTCTTATGGATTAATGTTCTCAGATTATTCGTTTTTCCTTTTTTATTTTTTATTTTTTTTCCAGGACAACTTTTTGAAGCACTTATGCTTGAGCTGGATAGCGATACGAGTGTTGATTTGTTTACCTTTCTATTAGGTAGAATTATAAGTCCTTTTTATTAAAGACAAAGAAAATGGAATTTTTTTTGGTTGATCAATTTCTTTTTCTATAAAGATAGTCAAAGTATGTTGATTGGTTTCGGCTTAATGGTTAGATATGTTGGATGCGATGGACTTTGGTACAAAATGTCCAAGAGAATAGAAGATTGATAAAAAGAGATTCTGTTAAGTGATTTTTTTATACACCTTTTTATTCCCTAGAAAATAATAAGCATAATTAGTGAATGAATCATTATTATCTAAATTTCAAGATTTTAAATAATTTTGTTGTTATAGTTGTGAAATATATATTATAAAGTTTATTTTTTTACTTTAATAAAGAAGAGTTCATCATAAAAAAATTGAAAAAAATGAGGTAAATAGCATTGATGATTTTGAGTTTTATTCAAAATTATAAGTTCTTAATAGGATAATGAAAAAGTGATACACAACGAGAGAAATAAAAAATACATAATTAAAAAATTCGTCTATTTTAATAAGTCTAACAAGAAGACATGAATAACTCTTCCCAATTTCAGTAAAGATGTTATGGGTGTATCATAAGCCACCATAATTGAAACCCCTCATTAACATCTGCCCGTATCTTATTCCAATCTCCGGTGACGAAATCTAATGCTAAATACATTCTACTCCTTTCCTCATTTATTTTCCTAAACGTTAACACATGTATTAGTGTAATTAAAGAGCGAAATTCTCTACGTTAAAAATTAACTTTGGGGGGACCATAGGAGTGAATTCCTATTGCACATCCATCCATTGCATAACCCATACAGGTGAATCATTGCTGTGTGAAAACGTATCATGTAATACAACATAAGGCCATCGAAAGCAAAAAAGGACGTCCCAACCCTCGAAACTCACTATTTCTTATATACCACATTCTGCATACTTCTCTGAAAATATTATTTCAAAAAGAGCCATTCCCTGTAATCAGAATATTGTGCTTTATTATTTGAAGTAATGTTATTATTAGCTTTGTTTCTATAGTAGGAGAACTTACTATATTTCTAATATGATGTTTGCGTGGTTCACCATCTTCAACCTTACAGTGAGAGTCTAAATGATAAAGTATTTTGTCAGGAATGCTCATTACCATTAGATACCAGTGATCATTCTCTTTGATTGGTACATATATCTGTATAATAAATAGGATGTAATATGTATAAGTACAATTTTGAGTACTTTTTATTATAATAAAAATATTCCAATAATTAATGAGAACTTACAAATTGAAGGTCACGGGTTGGTGACATATAATGTGCATATTTTTTCAGTAGGTCATGATCCTCCATATGTAACGATACGTCATCTTAAGTATGTTTGGGCACAATGGTTATTTATTTTACTTAGTTAAAATGAGTAAATCAAGATTTTGACTTACCGCAAATGATGGTGGAAGGGACTAAACATTCTTTAATTTGGTCATGCTAATATTTGATGTTATCTTCAATGCCATCAGCTTTATTATCAGTTCAGACACTTGCTTTTCAGGTACGAGACAGAATAGATCTTCTCTAGTTGCAGTTGTATCGTGAATATGAACCAAATCCTCTCTAACATGAAGCCAACATGTTAGCCACAAAGATAACTAAAATTAAAGATAAAAGATTACAAAAAAATGCTTACGCTATATCATTATCAGCAGCAAAGATGTACATATCCATATTGACCAAATCCTCACTCAACCTCATATCTTGTGGTGGTTTGAATGAACAGTTAAGATTCTGCACAAAATATAAAGGTTATCCACAATATACGTATTTGAATACTATGCCAAAAAAATTATTTTTAAATAAATCAAATACCTTGGGGATAGAAGTTGACTTGAAAACCATTTTTTTTGTTTTGCAGAGGTCGTTAACCGTGTATTGTCTATGGTGAAAGTTAAAGGCCCTTTGCGTACTCTAGTTTCCGTCATCTTGCTTGATAGTTGACCTTTGTGCTCAAGTTTTGGCATTTTAGCTGGTCGTGCAAACGCTATGTTTTGGATAGATGGTAGATTATTGACTCTTGCCAATTTGTCTTTTTGCCTTACAAACGTATTCGGATGTTCTTGCACAGTTTTATTAGTTTTGCTATTTCCTTGAAAATCCAATCTTGACTTTGGCTTCGATTTTTCTTCTCCATCCAGGCATGTTTGCGTTCCTTTGTAGAACGATAGTGGCAGATTGTGCAAAATCTCAACGTCCTTATTTTCGCCGATAAATCCGTAAACACACAATGTTCGGACTTTACTTGCAATGGACAAGAGTTTTTCTTTGTTACATCACCACAGGATTTATTCTTCATCTCATATAGATCCGTATTGTCGAATTTCTCATGCTTCTCATCAGTTTTATATTGAAGGGCGGTTAATTTATCAAGTGACTTCTTCGCCATCCACATTGCTTTATCCATCAACTCTCTTGGATAAAGACTACATTATAAAAAGAAAATTAGCATTGATATATATAACTAACATTGTAATTTATCATGAGTTGGATATATTACCGCTATTGCATGTAGTATTTGTTTTAACGGAGAATTTTCAATAATTTCTATCGAAGAAGATCCAATGTGATCGTCTACTACTTTTTCTTCCATTACTCTACTAGATTGTAATTGTAGTTTTAGTAAAGATAGTTAATAGTGTTATATGCTTGAGTGTTTATATATAAGAATAAGATTATGTTTCACACAACTAATTCTCCTTTAATAATTTAAATATGATAACCAATAATTTATAACTTAACTTTAACTTAAAAATCAAAATTTATACAAAATTTAACAACTTCCCATGGCCAAAATTACTATCCTTTTATTTTGTATTAAAATAATAATAAATTTGAGGTTATATTTTAAATATTAGCTTTTTAAAAAAGATAAAATTAGATTATTTTATATAATCTTATTATTTTTAACTTTTTTTATCTTATTTTAATTAGATATTTTTTTTTAAAAGATAGAAATAAAATATTTTAAAATTGTATTATTTTTATCTTATTTTATATTTTATAACCGAATTTGCTATATATACATCCTAAGGAGTTATATGGTATCGTATAAGACAAAATACTATCTAAGTGAGTAGTAAAAAATTATTCCAATGAAAAATATGCAGGTCAAGAGTATGTTTAACGATATAACAAAAAGGATAAAAAACTTAGAATCTGTCATTCATGTTCCACACCAAAAAATTGAAGTGATCATGGCACAACAAATAACTTCCACAAATAGTAGTTCTATATTGGATCCTACTGTAGTTGTGCAATCTTCGGAAAGTATAAAAACTAGTGATCTTACTAGTATCCTGTCAATTCAACCGAAAAAGTTTTTCCACTCGGATATTACTCGTGAAGCAATAACTCCACCTAATGGGCAACCACATGTTAGAGTAGAAGCTGTACTGCCAAAGGTAACTTTATTTTTTTTCTTCTTTCTTTTATTTTTTTATTTTTTCTTTATTTTTTAGTGTAATCTTGAAACTATTTTTTTAACTGCAGTGGTGGACACTTATTGCATTTGAGCCTACACTTTCGATGATGTTAACCGATTCTCAAGCTGATGCTGTAGCCTATATTTTTTCGGATACGTTAGATCCGTATGTGTGGTTTATGATTATGTGTAATATATAATGGTTTAAAAATTCTATGATACTCTCAGCTAACCATTTTATGACTTTGACAGTTCTGAAGAGTTGGTAATCTCAGATGAAAAAGGTTATAGAAGTACATTTAGATGTCTTGTATCGGAGAGATGTGTCGAATCACGAGTAAGTATAGAGGTCAATACATAATATACTTTTTCTTGTAATTATATTTTTAAGCCTCTATGTACATATAAACATGTTTTACATATAATTTTAACATATTGTAGGTTATAAACCTGGTGGCACTTATGATGACGCGTGTTCGAGGTAGGAATGAAGATCCAATTTGCTGGTTCATTCCTAAACATTTTATAGTAAAGTTATCCTTATAATATTTCTAAATTATTAGTTAATATTTTTGTCTAATAGTTTGAGTGGATATACTAATTTATAAAGAAGTTTTTTTTCTAGACTAAACCATGCTATGTACTCACACGAGTAAAGTGTATAATTAAATTATCAATTCAAAAATAGTTGTTAAATTAAAAACATATTTTCATTTAACAATATTTTTTGTATGCAGCGATATGCTTTAAGTGACAAATACACACTGGCCGAGGTTATCTTTGATTTTCTTGGAGCATATACGTCACTGAAAATTAGCCACGTCATTAGGGTACAAGTGACCAATTTGTTTCCCATTAATATACTATTATATTTTTTAATGTTTATAATGGTTTAAGGCTTATCACAGGTTTTTATCCCTATCTGTGAAGAACTATTATTTGTTCTAAATCAGTACTCAATCTTCTAAAATCGCCTAAGAATTTAACAATTTAAATAACTGTTTGTTGTAACTAGTACTCTTAGTCAATTTAAATCATTTACAATTCACTCTTTTTTTTGTCATGAATTCACTCTTGTACAGGCAACTTATTTAGAAGCGATGTTAGATGATCATATTTTTTATGATAATAAGTCTAAAGTTGTAGATTACTTCACTTTTTGGCCTATCACACCTTTTGGCCTACCCACTAAAAAAATAGATCGTAAGTCTAATATTTAATTTTGTTTAAATATTATAACTCATTCTATAGTTTATATCTTATATGTATATAATAACTTGTTGTTGAATGCTTTATATCTTAGGAATGATAGCGAAGTTTGGGTGACCAGTTGGATGAGAGAATGTACTTTACAAGATGACTTCAATATTCAGGTAATATTTATAACAAAGTATTTTTAACATAATTTTTTCAACATACTTCTAATTAGAATTATATTGTTGGTGGTTTAAGCAGATTAACGACTCCACACGAAGAGACTTGCCGTGGATATGGTTTTAGAGGAGTACAACAATTTGTGTCTCGTAATCCATGAAAATGCTTGGCAATATAAGACCAAGGTGGAAGCAGAGCATGAAGATATTTGGGAATAAGGAATTATCTTTGTAGATATTTTTAATATTTTCTTTGAAAGATAAATTATTAAGCTATGTTTCATTAGTTTGTACACTAATTTATCCTTCTTCTATATATTAGAATTCTATATTACTAATTTTCTTTACTTTATCGGTTAATATAAATTATTCATAACCTATATATTCCCGTAACTAATTATTGATGAGTATGATAAATACAATATAACTTAATCCAAAAAATGAACAAAAGTAAAGTTCAAACATATCCTGAATTTATAAGATATAATTGATCTATCTTAATCCAAAAAATGAACAAGAGCAAAGTTCAAATAAAGGGAGATTGGAAGGATTTAATGACAATATTTTCTATATGAGCATGTGCACTAAGATCCTTCCTCCTACCAATCTCTCCCAAACATAGAAGGGCAAGGTGCTGCTTAACAGAATTAGAATTGCTGTCATCCTTGAGAATGTTTGTAAGCATTTTCACTGTGGACGAACACTTCTGATCCCCTAACAGCAAGGCACAGAACAGTCATACATTGATCTATTGAATGCAACGCTTGTTTGGCAATGCCACCTGACTGTGGTAAAGGCTTGGCGCTGGCAAGTAGTGACTCCACCAATATTATGTGTATAGTCCAAGAAATGCAACCATAACAATGTAGTTTTTCAGTAGTAACTCCATCTAAGCAAACAAGAAACTCTTAGGATCTAGTTACAACTTTACAAGGTGTAGGACTTGAGTCCCACAATGAAAATATGGGATAATAGTGGATGGTTTATAGGGTAGGCAACTTTTGTAGTATGATTTTTCAAAGTTTCTTATCAGTGAGATAAGTTATAACATGTTAGAAACATTTATCAATAAAGAATAAATGAAGATGCCTCCAGACAAGAACATGCAATCACTTCTCAAGCACTAGTGGTGCATACAGCTCTTCATTAAGAGAAGGAATAAGTGGCTCAGGAACCCATTCATCACATAACTCGTCAATTTCCTGCAGATATTAAGCAATTTTTGAAAGAGAGTCAAAATACCTAAACATGATTATTCTCAGATTTACTTGCTCTAGAACAAACATCAAAACAATAAGCATAGGGATTCAACTTAAAAGCTCATTATTATTCATGCAAAGAATAATTTGAGTATGGCTTTCAAAAACAACAATAAACTTAGATATTTCATAGTATTAGAAAAAGAAATTTAAAAAAATAAATAAAAATAAAAATACACCACGGGGTACTGTTGAACAAACCTTGTTTGTTAAAGGTCGTTTAGGAGGCTTGTAACTTTTTTTGGGAAAGCAAGAAAGAATGACCATAAGGAGAAAAACCTCGATAAACAAGTATCCTTCAAACACAAGGCAATAACGAAGGAAAAAATAAAATTAATCAATCTCATTGGTAATGAAATATATTGTGCACTATGATAAGTTTTTAAAAGAAGTAAGACAAAGGGAAGAAGGAAAAGAGGATTCTAACCCCACTTTTCAAAAAAGAGAGAGAGAGACTTCCAATCTAGGTTTTGATTAATTTCAATGCAAGCTTCAAATATTTTCATACAATCAACAAATCATAAATCTTTACATTAGCAGATATAGTATTTGTAGAATAGACTAAAGCAGCAAAAAAATTCTGTAAAGCCAAAAGGGCTTGCCCCTGCAGCAAGGAGCTTTTAATTAATGTCAGAGCTTTAGAAAGAACTTTGTTTCTGACAGCCAGACCAACACTAGGACTGGATCTCTTGTCACTCATTAACGTGCAGCAGAGTTCAAGGGCAATAGCTGTCATATGTAAATCAGAATCACTAATTAGTCCCGAGAGTTCTACAATAATAACTTCATATGCAGAAGAACCAATCTTATCACCATATGCAACTATAATTGAATATAAGGTTCCTAATGTTGCCTACCTTAGTGCTCGATTAGCTTTCCGTAGAAATGCAGTCAAATCTGCTATTACAAGCTCCAGAACACGATAGATCCACCCGAGAAGTGGAGAAGCAGCAATGACAGCAAATGCCTTGACAGCTATAGGACTAGTTATCTCATTTCCCATTCGTTCAACAAGTACAGGAAGGCATGCTGGTAGTTCTTCATTTAGATGATCACCAAATGTTGACACAATGAGGCCAATGCAAGAGATGGCACACTCCTTAACCTCCTGATCCTGATCTTGGTTTATTATGCGCGACATAATGTCATTATAAATGGGATGGACATACGATCTGAAATCAAATCCAGATCCCTCAATGCTTGGGCGGACAACACGTACGAGTTCTCCACATACCCTCAAGGCCTCAGCAGTGACCTTATAATATCGCTCACCAACAGCTGATATAACAGGAGCAGAAAGAGCCTTAATATATGGGTGGAAAACATCAGGAGAGTGTGAAGATAATACCAATCTAGTAAATACGAGAGCTTCAATCTTCAAATTTGATGTAGATGATTTGTCATTTAATGCTTTTTCGATTCTTGGAATGAGTGACCCAATGTGGTCTGCAAGACAGTCTGGCAAGACAACCACCAGTTCTTTTAGAACAGAAAACGCACCAACCTTTGTCTTGATAGATTTCTCATGCAATTGCCTATTTATAGATTTGACAATCTTTGAAACTTCTTGCTTCAACAACCATCTAGGACTGGTTTCATTTGCATCAATCTGCCCTTTAGTTACATTGCCAATTTGACGCAAGAGCTCAATGAAAGTATTAAATACATCCATCTTGACATTTTCTTCTCTCTTTTTAAATCTGCCGATTAATTTGGGACATGCCTCATCATATAGCTTTGAAAGCATTTC
The DNA here is from genome assembly GCF_000817695.3 of Arachis duranensis. Classification (NCBI taxonomy): domain Eukaryota; kingdom Viridiplantae; phylum Streptophyta; class Magnoliopsida; order Fabales; family Fabaceae; genus Arachis; species Arachis duranensis. Next base: position 37,828,077 of record NC_029772.3, on the reverse strand, counting down.
AGGGCGAGAAACAATCAATGCTGCTAGGCATTTGGCTGCTGCTCTTCGAACTTTTCAGCTGATATCTCAATTATATCTAAAACTCCTGTATCTTAATTCTTAATTGCTTTTAACACAATCAATCAAGTAATAATACCATATCGGTTTTATTAAAACAATGATTATTTTTTTATGGAACCTAATGGAAAAAGAAGTAATGAGGTAATAATGTGCACAAAGAAAGTAGAGAAGTGAAAGAAATTGATACCCATCTCTGGTTCACAGAGGACAACGTCATTGTTCTGCTTTATGTACCTCTGCATCAGTAAGAAAATTAAAATTCCATAGAACCAAAACCAAAATTAACAATCAAGTAGTGGCACAATCACAAAATTAGCAATAGCAGGATGTGGACCAAAATCAGAATTCGATGGAACCAAAACCAAAATCAAGAAGAGGAAAACCCTAAATTCGGTAATTTGATAACAGCACATCACAAGAAATGAACCGAAATAGAACTTCCATGAAATTACTAGGAAGAAATAAGTAATAAAGAGCATCGAGTCAATTATCAAAGCCTCATGAAAGATGAAATACTAGAAAAAATAATTAAGAGTGAATACAAAATCGAAATCGAAAACATTATTGAGAGAGGATGTAATTAGAATAATTAGCATATAACAATGATTAAAGTAATTAGAACAAGAGGATGTGAATTTAGTTACAGATCTAAACGTGCAAAGTTAGAACGCAAATTGAGAAACAGATCGAGGAGGCGAAGGCACGTTAATGGATAAGGCAAAGCTACCAGAGCAAAAGCTCGTGGAAGGAGGATAAGCTCACAGGAGCAAAAATGGCGTTTTGCGCGGCGGTGACAGAAGCAGGTTGCGCGGCAGCGACGAATTAGTCCTCGCGTCGTCTGAGGCGTGTTGCGGCGGCGAGGATAAGCGAACGAGAAGAGGAAGAAGATGAGAGAATGACAGTGATTGAAATTGGAAGAAAAACCCTAGCGTTTCCCAACTTCTTCCGCTGTGAACAACTCCCCGATATCATGATCCGCTGTTCAGATAAGATGCATCTATAGTAACGAACAGCTCTTCTGCAAGTTGTAAGGTACAGGGTCCAGAACTTCTATTCTACTAGAATTTTCTGAATCTGAAATAAAAAAAAGGAAAAAAATTAAAAAATCAAAACTTAGAAGAATCAAAATCTAATTAGTAATTTTTAAAAAAAAAATGGAGTATATTTTATAATTATTTTAATAATGGTTAAAAATACTAATAAAAAAAGTAGGAATAAAAAATTCATGACAAAAAAAAAAAGGCTCAAAAAAAATCTTTTCTCGTAGGCTCACCAAACAAGCCGTTAGAAGGTTGCAATTTCCAAAGAAGCTCCGAGATAGAAACCAGAGAATGTTAAGTCTTTTTTTCCATTTGTTGAAGATTTTAGAGGAAGCGTAGCTACCAAGATGGAATGGAGGAGGCAACTTTTCCCCGAAGAAGAATATAGCCAAAATCACTTTCAAGACTGGCCTAGAGAATAGTTTCTCTTGTTACTCTGTCAGTGTCTCTCTTTGGTAAGGAAATGGGAACTCGATCGAATTTCTACAAGAACCCATCCATCTCTTACAACAAACACTTCAGTCTCTCTTCTGTTCTTCAGAACCTACAAGGTACACAAAACACCCCTTTCTACATTTTCTTTCTCCCCTTCCTTTCAATTCATCTATTTTTTTTTTCATTTGTCCAGCTTACAATACTGCCACCGGCAACGCTCCTCCATCCGATGAACCGCCATCTATTTCCGCCAGCTCCTCCGTCGAAAATACTCGCTCCCTCAAACGCCACCGCGATCCCAAGTCTCCGAAATCCCAGCCCGATTGCGATGTACCTAGCTCCATGTCACACCGCGATTACGTCCAAAAAAGAAGGTAATTCTCACTTTTCCTTCGTCAACCATGATTTCCTCAAATAAGCAGTTGTTGCCACCGTTGCTTCTTATGCATTAATTTTTTTATCCTATTTTTTTTTTGCTCTGAAAATTCGTGAATCACAATTTCTTATTTTATTTTTGGGTTTGCCAGGGACGAAGTTGATTCGTCTCGGAATTCCGATCGTGTAGAATTGACTGAAGATGTGTTGTTGGTAATTTCAATTACTGAAGTTTGATTGATGTCATGTCTTTGAAGATTGCCTGATTATTTAATTTTCTCCTCAAATTTTGCTTATTCATGTGACAGCACTGCCGGGGAAACCCTAACTCTGCTGTAGCCTTGGTGGATTATGCTAGTGAGTTTCTTGGAAAACTTTCGTTCAACTTTTTGCATTTTTTTCAATGACAATTTTTTTTTTGATAATTAGCATGTAAAAAATCACGTGATATTATTTTCATGATCATGCATACTAATTTTGTTGTTCATTAATTTCTTTTACCACTTTTCTGTCTTCGTTTTTTTGTTTCCTTTTTGGGAGAGGAATGCACCTATTGTTTATCACGTGTAGTGAGAAGTTTCATGATTAGTTGATAAAGAAATGTATCTTTTCTAACAAAAATTTATTGAAACATGCTATCATCTTGGAATGTATCTGTGCTTCTAACAATTCAATTATACTGATGGATAGGTGATGAAGGTAGCCCTTCAGACCGTCAAGAAGCACACACTCCTCCCGATACTACTGGTTTGTTTCTTCATTCTTAAGATTAAGTTTTGTATATTAAATTCCTCTCTTATTTACACTTTTAGCATTCAAGAATGCTTACATCAATTATGGCTTTGACTATATTCTTAAGACCAAGAAAAAGAATTTGATGGAATCAAAAGCAGAAGTGAGCAGCGCTTTCCTGTCAGTGGAGAACCTGTTTGTCTCATATGTGGCAGATGCGGAGAATACATATGCAATGAGGTGAGTTTGTGATCTAAATTATTCACTCTAATTTGTAGTTTATGGGCTTTTCTTATTTCAATGACAATTTATATAATTTTTTTTTGGCTTTCATAGACAAATGATGATGTCTGTAGCATGGAGTGCAAAAAGGAGCTTTTGGAAACTCTGAAATTGAATGAGGTACATCTATTATAATATTATTTATTTCTGTCTAAAAGTTCTAGCCATCATACCCATCTAATATTCTCTTCTTCTTTCATAATGTATTTAGGGATCCTCCCATATCCAAGTCAGACATTTCTCCTCATCTGGAATCAGTAATGTATTGCTGGAGCCTGTATTTAGTGATGATAACTGGGATTATGATCGGCATCGCTGGACAAAAAAGAGATCTAGCCTTTCAACATATGAATGGTATATATTTTCATTGGGAATTTAGTACTCAATACTTACGTAGTTAGTCAAAATGTCAGATGCTAGCAGTTCTGATTATATGCTTGAGAAACTTAAGAGATGAATATCCCCATCAATGCTTGCATATTTCATGCCCATGCACTTGAGTACCTTTGTGTTCTAATCCTTTTCTCATTTGGGCTGTGCGTATGGTTTTATTTTATTGTAGTTGGAAATGTCATAGACCTGGGCACCTAGCTGAAGACTGTCTAGTAAAGAGTTGTAGCCAGGTTTGTCATCAATCCCTTCATACACAAAAGTTCACTCCTTTCATCTTTCCTTTTTGTTTAAAAATTGTATAAATTATAATGGATAGTGATTAATGAATTATACTATTTTTATATACAGATCACACCATCAAGTAATAGATCTAGTTCCATTCCCAAGGATCTTCTTGGACTGTATAGAAGGTTCCAAATTTCTGTTTTCTGTCAGTTTTTGATAATGCAGTGTTCCCATAGTTGTACCATTTTTCCATTTAATCAGTTCTTAGGTTGATAATAGGACACATTATCAAGGATAGCTTTCAAGTATCTGTCTTTTTTATTATTGACCTATTCTTTTTTTGTCTAGCCTTTAGTCTTTATTTAGCCGACCCCACTTAGTGGGACAAGGCTTTGTTGTTGTTGTTGTTTAGTCTTTATTCAAATGATTTTCTGAAGTGCATGTTGAGTTTATGGAATGTGAATGACAAACATAAATTCTTTTAAAAATGTCATGTTCAGATTAATTTTGAAGTTGTTAATGTACATAGGAAAGCAAATTTTCCCTCCTCCTTGAGTACCTCTATCCTATCCTTATGAGGCTATGACTTCATCATACTTCCTAGGAGAAGTTTTGTGGTTGTTAAATGCTTCTGTATCTAGGTCAAAGGGAGTAAAGTTGTTGTTGACTTGTTGCCTGTATAGCTTGAAATTTGGATGTTGGAAAGTTGAATTTTATATCTTATGGTGACCAAAAAATGAAATTATTTTCGTGGTCCATACTTCGAGTGAATTAGTAGTAGTGCTTCTCATTTTGTATTGCATATTCTTTGAAGAGAATTTGTTATTGAATGATTTTTGGCATGCAAATGAAGTAAAATCAGCAGAATTTATTAATTTATTTATTTTTATTGATTTTATGTAGATGCCATCAAATTGGTAAAGACTTGTTGGCTGCAAACTGTAATGTGTGCCGTAACTCATCAAATTTGGCTACTTGCCTTGATTGTAGTGTAGTCCTTTGTGACCGGTAAGTTGAAAATTTGTACTCTGGCTACATTTCCTGTAAAATGTCTAAGGATAGTTATTTTCCTCTCCATGCCCCTCTTTTTGAATTAGATGATATTGCTGTGAAAACTACTAACTTATGATGGTAGTTGATGCTATGCTAGAACAAATGTGTTAGTAGTCAATAAACATAATTACTCAAGAGTGGTGAATTGAGTACTAACATTTTTAACAAATTTGCGCAAATAATAAGAAAAACAAATAGAGTTCATGTTTTTAAAAGCTTAAGGCTAATGATTATTTGATCCTTGAAAGATATCTAACATGTTTTGTGAAAATTTGTACTTTCAAAAACTTTTTCAAAAACACTTGTAAACGGAGATACTAAGTTTCTGGTTTTTAACAAGAATTATCTAAGTTCTAATTTACTAAATTCTTCGTAATTTTTTACTTGGTTTCTTGTTTCCTTTGTTGCATAAATCCTCATATACCTATAGTTGTTATTCACTAAAACTAAATTCTTGAGTTCATGCATATTTGTAGTACTTTTTATGTTGTGTGTTATCTTTTATTTTTACCCTATTTGGACATACTGTTGCTCTTGAGTGGTATAATATTTTGCTGCCATAGTTTTATGCATTTGTAGTTGGCATTAAGATGGATTATATTGTGATTTATGCTCCATTCCAATTAAATGAACTTGTGCTGAAATTTTGTAGTTCATACTACACCTTCTTGATGAACATTGTTTCCATAAAATAGATAGCATACAAACACGTAACGTGGTAGGAATGCAGATTTCAGTAGTTATTGCTCTAAGATTTTGATTTTCCAGGGCAGGACACTTGGATGAACATATAAAGACACACCCATCTCATCAAAAGTGTTACTCACACAAGCTAAAACGTCTGGTGAGTTACCATGCTTTGATTTAACAAGGGCTAAAATCTTACTTCATATGTACAAATGAATTTAAAATGCACAGCAAGTAACTCTGGAGTTGAATCTTAACCTAATCTAGGCCATGTAACCTTTTACCAGCCATGTTAACACTCTGAAAACTAATGACAGACCTAGGATAATTTGATTCATACATTTTTCTGCCTTATACTTATTTCTGTCTCCTTTGTCTGCACTTTCTGTCACTTTTGGCAAGTCCTTTTCCTCTTATTATTGTGCTATGCTTGATCTGATATACTCCGTACTGGGGCTTCTACAAGTCTTCTACACTCAAGAACAAACTGTCTGAGGCAAGATCTAACATTTCGCATTATATATAGGTAAAATGCTGCAAGTCAACATGCAATGTCACTGACATCAAGGATCTTTTGATTTGCCACTACTGCTTTGATAAAGCCTTTGAAAAGTTCTATGACATGTATACCGCAACGTGGTAAGCATTTCAAGTTCTGCATATCCAGATCCTCTTTCTTCTCTACTTCTGAAGTTCTGAATAAGTGATTATATTATATAAAACGCATTCCTGTATCAAATCATAATACAATGTCATGAAATGGAGTTTTCAAATAGTATTGTAATATAGTCGTCTTCTTTCGTGTTGTTGCCTTTACTTTTCAAAGGGTTTTCATGTGAAGAGCATTTATCGGGCAATAAATACATATCAAGACTAACTTTGGGTTTAAGATGGATCAGAATAGCAGTTGCCTATTCTTATAGTTTAATGCATGTGGTGAATATATAGATATTATAGTCTTCTGTTTAAATGTTTCCTTTGTAATGTCAGCTTCTGCCACCTTTCTTTTCTTATTCATCTAATATGTCCTGTTGCTTGTTCATATGCAGGAAGGAGGCTGGGCTTTCAATCATATGGGGTTCTATATGCTGTGAAGACCACTTCACCTGGTAAGTAATTCCTCTATCTCTATTTGGCGGTGTCTGATAAAATCATATGGGGTTCTTATATGCCTTCAAAACTGGTATTGGAGATATTTCCATCAGTGTTCATTGCTAGTAAGTAATCCTAGATTTAGGGATGTGTCATGCCTGTGACTCCCCTTAGCAGTCTTAAATCTTAGTATGCTTGACTTGAATTTTTGTAACATCATCGCCAATTTTATAAAAAATTATAAATAAGTAGTATCAAATTTTATGATAGGATACAATTTATGGTTTAATAACAGTACAATTTTTATCAAATTAAAGTTTTTTGGATTTTGATTTGTAATTCTTCTATGTGGACCAAGTGTTTCTGTTTCTTTAGTCTGATGCTAAAGAATTCTACATCCCGAAAAGGAATATTGCATCTCAAACATTTGTTGTTTTGTTGCGACTTAATATTAATTTTTTAATATACCAATAAGTTGGAAATGGATTTTGCTACTCCTATTTTGATAATGTTACTCTTTTTTATATAAATTTATGAAACATACGATGTAAAGAAATCATGTGTATAGTGGCGTTATAAAAAATGAGAGTGGTATTATGATTTCCCTCGTAAGTTCTGTTACTAATTTTTGTGGTATATAAAAGATATTGTAAACTGAAGAGATACTCCTGCCCAATCCTTGGGCAATTTATCTAAATAAATTATTTGAGAACTAATATTACCCAAATGTCCTAATTAGAATCAGGTTACATGTGTTTTCTTTTACGCATCTATATAATTTGCTGGACCCATGAACAAAACTACAAAAAAGAATGTAATTCGCTAAAGGCAGAAACGAATTAGGAGGATATTCTGTCTTGCTAATTCATTGGAGCCTGCAATGAATTATTTGGGAAAGCATGATTTGCAAGTAAATTATGAATTTTCCTTTCTACCAACATTGTCCTTCATTCTTATCTTTCGAAAGGGACACAAGTAACATAAGATGATTTTTTCATGGCTGCATTATATAAGTGAATATTTTAGTTTTTGGATATTTTATTTCCTCTCTTTCAAATTTTGATTTTTTTTTTTGCCAATTTTTCTTTTTTATGTTCATATAATGAATGTTTTTTTAAAAAGACCTTTTTTTTAGTGTTCTATGATGTATGAACAAAAAAACATGCATTAGAAAGTAGCAAAAACAATAAAAAAGGACCCACATGAACAAACTATACTCAAAACTCCATTAAAAAATAACAGCATACATCATAAAACACTAAAAGAGAGGTCTATCTAAAAAAACATTCGTTATATGAATCAAGAAAATACAACAAAGAATTGGTAGAAAGGTCAAAATTTTGGAAGAGAAATAAAATATCAAAAAACAAAAATATTTACTTATAAAATATGACCATGAAAAATTATTTTGTGTTTCTTGTGTCCCTTTCTGAAAATGAGAATGAAGGATAAAGTAGAAAGGAAAATTCATAATTCGCTTCAGCGAGCCACGAATTATGCTGCCCATAATAATTCGCTGCTGCCAACAACGAATTACTCATGAATTATGTTTCTCCAAGTAATTCGTTGCATCCTTCAACGAATTAGCTTGTGGCAGAATATCCTCCTAATTCATTTCTGCATCTAGCAAATTATGTTCTTTTTCGTAGTCTAGCGAATTAGTAATTCGTAAAAGATGTAACCTGATTCAAATTAGAACATTTGAGTAATATTGGTTTCCAAACATTTTATTTAGTTAAATTGCCCAATTTGAAACCTAGGTGAAAGTGCGTCTGTTGAGCACTTCCATCTTGTTTTCTACATCCACTATTTTTTTTTTTTTGTTCCTTTCACCTAACATTACTTTATCATGGATCAGGCACAGGATGAATTGTTTGAATGCAGATGTGGAAGTTAATGCATATATTTTTAAAAATGACGGTCGAAGAGGTAAACCTAGGCAACTTAGTGACTTCATTTTTTGATGGTCGAGACACTCGCTCAGTTTGTCCTGGAAGAATTTGAGCTTCACTTTGAAGAATGTGTGAGGTTTAAGGGACATAATGCAAATGTAAAGATTAAAAGATATATATAGAAAATACATTAATTTTGTATCCTTAGAAACATAATCATGTATCTGTTTTTAAATGGAAACGTATACATGTCTTTCTATCTTTCCAAAGTAAACTATCATTTTTATCCAAAAAAAATTAAAACGCTTATAAATTTACTCACGAAGGAAATTAACGCCTATATAGTTTGGTAGGTTTTGTATAAAGTTAGTTTCGTTCATTTATAGGTATATTTTTTACGTTTGAATTTTTGTGGAGTTAAACTTTAAAGAAGTCTCTGAAATTGGCTGTTTGTATCGAAGAGATTTCCAAGGTTCCAAATACACTATAAAGATCTTCAAGATTGAAAAATTGTACCATGTTGGTCTACACCTCTTTCTGTCTAATTACTCTTTACACTATGAGTGACTTAATACATCTCTTTAATGTACGAAGAGAAGATGTCACTTTATTTTTGCTGCTAAATGGTTGATGAAACGACATCGTTTAACCTTATTAATCATACATTTTTTCGTGGGACATAAGACATTTTGTTGTTTATTAGGTAGGGTTAAACGATATCGTTTCAACAAAATGTCTTATGTCCCACGAAAAAATGTATGATTAATAAGGTTAAACGATGTCGTTTCATCAAGCATTTGGTGTCAAAACTAAAATGACGTCATTTCGTCTAGTCTAGCGTGGAATGGTATATGTCCCGTCACTCGCAGTGTGACTAATAATTCGATAGAAAGAGAGTGAGGAATTAACGTGGTGTAATATTTTCAGGCAATTACTCAAGTAAAGATGGCAAAAATATCTTTTTTATGAAGATGTTTTGTTAAAAAATGTGACTTATTTATTTAGCTAAATTTTAAACAAAGACAATACTTTTATAACATATCAAAATTTAACCATACAATCTATTATCTAAGAGTTAAAAGCAAACATTTTCATATGAAGACAATTATAAAGTCTTCATAGTAGTATCTACCATATTTTTAATTTTAGGGATATTTATGGTGCAATTGAAATCTCAAACTTTTTTGATACAAAATTTTTAAGAATCACTTTTAGACTTAACTCAATATTTACGATTAAAAATAATAGTTTATTCTTTTGATATAAAATTAGGAGGGAGTGCGATCTTTTGGTGATGGTTTTGTTTACATTCTATCAATGTTCTCAAAATTGGATTGAACCGGCCGGTTGGACTAATTGAACTTAAAATCAGTAGCTAATTTGATTTGTTGATATACAAAAATGCCTATTTTAAAAAACAGAGTTGAACCAAAATTATTTAGTTTTTTTTTTTTTAAAAAAAAAACCTAAAACCTAAAGCCTAAAACAGAAATTTTTTCAATAATAAAATAAAAAAAATTTATATTTCCCTAAACATGATTTTTAGACTTTAATTTCCAATTTTTTTTTGGGCATTTAAGCAAGTTCACCAGACCCGACAAACTCTATAAAATTTAGCAAGTTCGCCTAATTCTCCGGCAAGCTCTATAAATTTTATAGAGTTTCCCTAACCTCCGACAAACTCTCTTTTAAGTTTTTTTGAATTTCAAGTTTTTAATCTATTATCATCATCTCCAAATAGTATATAGAGCTGATAATCTGAAGTTGAATCATCCATTATCTTCAAAACGATTTCAGAGCTTAATTTCAGAAACAATGGAAACAAAAAAAGAAGAAAGAGAACAGAAAGAGAAACTTACGTAAACGGCGAAGGAGAAGAAAGAGAGAAACGCACGAAAGAGATTACAGAAGGAATTCAAAAAAGAAAACGAAATCTTTTAAAAAAAGAAAGTTATATATTTGTGCGTTGATTGATTAAAAAATCTGTTAAGGAAGTGCGTGAAACATACATGTCATAAGAGATGCATTTTAGGGATTAAAAATTTTTAGGACTTGTATGGCTTGTATAGTGAAAAGGCTTGTACATGAAGATTAATCCTTTAAAACAACCCAAAATAAAAAAGGAAAACAATATATACCCTAATTTCCTCTTTGCTCCTTCACTTTTCAGCATCAAACAATTCAAACTCAGAAACAACTAAATAAGAGAAAACAAACACCAAAGAGACCCAAGCCATCATCCCCCAACTCTATAGTTGCCGTCCCCTTCTGTCCGTGTTGGCCAAGCAACTTCTTACCCTCCTCGCCGTGATGCGCGTAGTTCTTGCCTATTACGGTGCTTCTCGCGGTCTTTCTGTGTTGCTTTGTTTCTCTCCGTTCTCGCCGAAATTCTCGTAGGTGAGTCCTCTCTTTGCTGTGTTCTTGCTGCGTTGTATTCGTTTGTTAATTTGCTTAATTAAGTTCTTAATTTTTTTGTTCTTGTTCTTCCGGCGTTGAATTTTTTTTCACCTTCCATCTCCTAGGTTGCAGGAAGCCACATGGAGAGGCGACACAAATTGAAGACAGAGAAGAAGGATCATATTGATTTGGCATAGGTTACTTTGTACTATCACTATTTAGCCCCTTACAGTATCGTCTTAGGGTTTTCAGATTTCCCAATTACACCCGCTGACACACAACGTGTTCCAAACTAAATTCACAACAAAGTATTGCAAATTTGTTATCAATATCGTATCTCTCGCTGGGAAAATCGAAAGAGGCCTATCATCAAGCTCATAGTTCATCGATATTACAAATTTTACACCCAATAATCTGCAACCTTGGCAAGCTAAATCGTTAAGCCACCGAAAATGGGAGGCCATGGCGGCCTCAACATTCTCCCGCAGAAGCGGTGGAACGTCTACAATTACGAGAACAGGGAAAAGGTCCGCCGCGACGAGGAGCAAGCCGCCAGAGACGAGCAGATCAAGCGCGATGAGGTCAGAAAGCGCGACGCCGAGCTCCGCCTCGAGCGCCTCCGCACCGCCAAGGGTTTGGCTCCTCTCGTTAAGGCCAAGGCAGAGGAAGAGAAGGAGGAGGAAGAAGAAGAAGAACCGGAATTGAAGAATTCGGGTGACAACAGACACATTAACTTGTTCGAGGGAATTAAGATTTTCGATCCTGTACGAGAAACCGAGAAGAGGAAGGAGTTGTTAGGGGAAAGGGAAGGGTGGAAGAAGGAGAAGAGGATGAAGAAAGAAGAAGGAAAGTCCTCGGGGGTGGTGGTGGGTCCCGAGGATGAGAAGTATAGGTTAGGGTATGGGGTAGCAGGGAAGGGTGTGAAGATGCCTTGGTATCTTGAGAAGCGTAATGGCGACGATAAGAAGGGCGATGGGGATGATGGTGATGGGGAAGTGAAGAATGAGAACAAGAAGAAGAATGGGAGGAAGACTTTGGAGGAGTTGAGGGAAGAGAGGTTGAAGAGGGAGAAGCACGAGAAGGAGCGGGAGAGGGCGTTGACCGGGGAGAAGGGCCGCAGCAGCAGCAGCCATAGTGAGCGCCGCAGCGATAGAGATGTGTATGGGAACAAGAAGTTTAACAGGTGATCACATATTGACCATGTATTTAATGTTATGCATTTGGCAATTTTGTGTGAAGCTCTTTTAAATGATAAATGCTCTTGGTATGTCTACTACGACAAGCTTAGAAATTCAATGCTGTGTAAAAAGTTGTTGATTCAGTAATCTTGTAACATAAAAGAATAATGTAACGAATCAAAAATCAAAATTGGCTTGGTTTTCTTTCATCAAGTAATCTCGTAATTCTAAATGTCGAAATACAGTTAGGATCATATATTTCTAAAATAAAGTTACAAAATTAGCAGAGATATATGCCCCCCATTCAAATTTTGTATCTGACTTGCAACTGTTTTCTTGCTTGATCGTGCACAAGGTTCTTACTTCTGGGGTCTCACTATTGTAAAACATATTATGAATATGACATTGTCTATTTGAGTTTTTCAGGAAGTAATTCAGAATATGGCTGAGATCCTCAGTCCATCTTATTTAACCTAGGGTTTTTTTTTTCAATCTTCTGATTGGTTGCTGTTTCACTGGTCACTATTTGAATGGTGTCATTTTTTTTTCTAATATTGATTTATTGAATTGCTCCACATCTAAATATGATACTTAACATTAGAATTCATAATTTTAATAATTTTTAACTTACCCTTTGGACTTTTCCTTTCCAAAGTATATAGTCAGAGATATAACTGTAAAGGAATGTTGTTGGGTGAATGTTATGTTTGCGAAAATGGACTACTCGCCGTATTTCTTTCTTTACATTTACATATAACAGTGGATTATGTTTGATACTGACCCCAGGTGATGACAGGCCAAAAAGTGCACATCATACCTGATGTTATGAGATAACGATTTTATTGGTTATTCTGTTTCATTATTTTGTTTAATGAAAACCCATATTCTATTGTTTTACAGGCGATAATTTCAGTAAGTGACACAGATTTCCTTATTGATGCTTCCTCCCATGTCTTGTTGCACGGATCTCTGGATTTGCTCTGCCGGATATGGCCTTTGGGATTTTGTTCTTTTTGTTCTAGGGTAATTTCATTGCAAATTCGCAAATCACATGCAGTTTCTTGCAACCCACATCAAAGCTCCCACTTTGCTAAATAGACCCTGTAAAATCACCTGTCAGAGCTTGTGCTATTACTTAGACTCGAGTCCAGTGGAATCAAATTGCTTGTCCGAAGGGGAAAAAGAAAGCAGAATCACGTTATATTTTTTGGTTTGGAGTTTCTAAAGCTTTTAGATGAAGCTTAGTTTCGGTTATTGCCCCGTGTAGAAAGGATCTTCAAATTGCTTGAGCTTATGTGAAAAAGTGGGAAATAACATTGGTTGTTATTTTTTTAGTTTAGAGTTTGTCAAGTTTGTACCCGAGTTTTGATCATTAACTTGTATATGAAGAAACGACTGTCGTCTGTCAAAAAAAAAAAATTGTATATGAAGAAATGCTGATGATTAAAATAATGCAGTTGTTTTTGAAAATAACCTCTGACCTTGCAACGTGGGGTTTATACTACTAGAGAAATACTTTTATACTGGGAATTTCGAAAACCTTTCATACAAGACAATTAGGCATGCATTTTGGATAAATATTTGTTTATTTGTAGAGCATGCTATCTTTTATACGTTTTTTTTAGGGGTGTTTATGATTTGATTAATTCAAAAATTAAATCAGTTTTTTTTAACTAAAAATATAGTATTAGTTAATTAATTAAATTGGTTTTTTATGATGAAATTGGTTATTAACCGGTTAATGAAATTTTAAACCGATTTTTAATCGGTTATTAAAGTAAAAATCGATTTTTAAAAAATAATGTTTTATATAAAAAATCTGTTTTTTTTTAGTATAAAAAACCGATTTTTATACTAAAAAATTGGTTTTATACCATAAAATTCGTTTTTATATATGTAAATTTTACACAAAAATTAATATTTTTACATGCAAAAATCTAAATTTTTAAATCTTTTTTTAATTGAATTTTTTAATCTAATTTTTTTCTTTTTAAATAATACTAGTAACATTTGTAAATAATGAAATCTCTTCCATTGCTTTCGTTCCTTTTTCTTTCTTATCTCTTTTTAGCATTTTTTATAAATAATTTTTCTAATATAAATAATTTTCTTTCTAATTAATACGAGTAACTTTTTTTTATCTCCTTCTTTCCATCTCTCTCCTTTTCTCTCCCTCTCCTCTTCTCTCTTCCTTCTCTCCCTCTCTCTCCCCATGCTCTCTCCCCTCCTCTCCCTCTCTCATTCTCTCTCCCCTCCTCTCTTTTCTCTCTCTCCTTCTCTCTCCCCTCTATCCTTCTCTCTCTTTGCCCTATTTCTATTCCTCTTTCTCTCTCTTCTTCTCTCTCATATCCTTCTTCTCTTTTCTTATCTCTCTCCTTTTTTCTTTCTCCTCCTCTCTCTTCTTATTTCTCCTTTTTTCTTTCTCCTCCTCTCTCTCTTCTCTCTCGTTTCAGTGAGAAGAGGAGAAAAAAGATAAAAGAGAGATAGAGATTGAGAGAAGGTTGAGTGAGAAAGAGAAAAAAGAGAGTAAGAAAAGAAAGAGGAGAATGGAAGAAAGAGAAAGAGAGGAGAGGAGAGAGAGATAGGAGGGGAGAGAGAGAGGAGGAGGAGAGAGAGAAAAAGGGGAGATACAATTAGAGAGAGGAAGAGGAGGAGAGAGAGGAAGGGAGAGAAGGGAGGGGGAGAAAGAAGGTAAGGAGAGAGAGTTAGTGAGAGAGCGGAGAGAAGGAGAGAGAGACAGAGAGAGAAGGAGAGAAAGAGAGAGGGAGAGAAGGAGAGAGAGAGAAAGAGGGAAGGAGGGAGAGAAAGGGAGAGAAGGATAGAAAGATAAGAGATAGAGAAAGAAAGACGAGGTAGAGAGAGAAAGAGGAAAGAGAGAGAGAGGAGGGAGAGGGGAGAGAGAGAGAAAGAGAGGAAGAAAGGAAAAGAGAGAGATATGGGAGAGAGAGGAGGAGAGAAAGAGGAAAAAGAGAGAGAGAAAAACAGAGAAGGGAGAGAGAGAGGAGAGAGAGAGAGAGAGAGAGAGAAGAAGAAGAAGAAGAGAAAGAAAGGAGGGAGGGAGGGAGAGAGAAAGAAAGGAAGGGGGAGAGAGTGAGAGAGAGAGAGAGAGAAAGAGTATGTAATTTGGTTTTAAAATTAAGTTTTGATTTTAATTTGGTTTTGGTTTTGGTTAACCGATTAAAAATCGTTTTTTTTAATTTAGTTTTGGTTAACCAATTTTAAAAAATATGAATATAATTTTTAAAATTATTTTATTAAACTGGTTAACCATAATATAGTTATAATTTTTTAACCGTTTAACTACATTTTGATTTTTTTATGAACACTCCTACGTTTTTGATGAGCTTTACAAACATATAAATGTTCCATATGAATTTGTGTTCAATGGAACAAAAGTAATAATAGGATCATCATCCTTATAGAGTTATGGTTCTCGATGTAAAAACATGATAAAAACATAAAATTACAGTTCTATCTTTATTTCAATTTTTTTCCATTCTAACCAGCATTATTTATGAGAACCATGGTCTTCAAAATTGGATTGAACTGATTGGTCGAACTGGTCATACAATGAATCGATCGCAAATTTGATTTGGTCCTTATTTTTGCCGTTTTACTTGTTAAGTAATATGTTATGCTGCTTTTCATATATTCAAACTTAGAATAGCAAATTATAAACTACTATGATTTTGTATTTTATGTTTTAGAAAAGAAAAAAATAAAAAAGAAAAAGTGTAATTTGATGCAATTGATGATGAAATGAAAGTATCAATCCGTTGACTTTGAGTGATGGATAAATTTTTTTTTTGGTATAGAAATAAGGCATAAAATTTGAAAAGGAAATTAAATACATGCTAGTCACTAACTCTTCAGGAGAAATTTTCTCAAAGTGAAATTCTATCTCAATTATATGCTTTTGTGTGCTAGATAATCAACATGTCTATTATCTTCCCTGTATATATTTATAAAAGGAATGTTCGATTTTCTGTTCTTCCAGTTATAGATATTTTTTATAAGAGCATTTAGATGATTCTTTAAGTCTTTGAGATTGCTGAGGACCTCAATAACAGACTTAGTCACATTCCACAATTATCTTTTCTAAACCCATAGTCCCAGCTAGCTTTTGGTTTCTGTTCTATTTTTCATAATTCCACTTTAAATGTTATGCAATGGCGACGGAAGAAGTTATAGAGTAAGAACCTAATCTTCTTGATAATATTAAAAACTCATATGCAAAGGTTAATAGAAGTACAAAGATTAATTCATATATAAAATATTGCAAAATAATTGTTAGATACATTTATTGATCTAAATAGGGTAACAAAACTTTACATTCTAGCCGCAAATATACCAATAAAAATAAGTATTTTAAAAGGTTAAATTGTTAGTGCAAATGAAAGCAATCCATACCTAAAGCATGGAAGCCCAATTGGTTCTAAGAACAAAAATCTCCAAAAAAGAAGAGAGATAATCAATCATGATGGTCATAATATGGAGGCAAATACTCAAAGAGGATTCGAAGACATAATTATTGATGAAACCTTCGAAGAGATTCAAGTACCTGAAAATGAAGAGATCTCGATAAATTATGTTATTATCGAAAAAATATGAGACCAAAAAAATACTGTTGTCAACAACACTTTTGCTTATAATATTGCTGGAAAAATAGCAAAGCAAGATGAGAATTATAAACCAAAATCTGTCAAAGAATGCAGATAGAGAGATGATTGGCCAAAATGAAAAAACGCAATTCACGCTGAATTAACTTCACTTAAAAAATGTGAAGTTTTTAGTCCTATAGTCAAAACCCCTGAAGGTATAGAACTAGTCAAGTGAATTTTTGTGCACAAACAAAATGAGAAAAATGAAATAAAAAAATACAAAGCACGACTAGTAGCATAAAGGTTCTTACAAAAACTTAGTATTGACTATGTGAAAACATATTCTCCTGTAATGGATATTGTTACAGTCTATTTATGCGACTCAATTGATAAAGAAATTTATAAGAAAGTCCCTGAAAGACTCAAAGTTCCTGAAGCATATAATAATTTTTCAGAGATTTGTTTAGGAGAACTTCAAAAATTCATGTATAGATTAAAACAATCTGGGGTTATATGGTATAAACGTCGTACTTATTGAAAGATGGGTAAAAAATGACCGTATATGCCCATGTGTGTTCATAAAAAATCTAAATTCAAATTTGTTATTATTACAATATATACTGATGATTTAAACATTCATTGGACCACCTGAAGAAATTCCAAAAACGGTGAATTATTTAAAAAGAGAATTTGAAATGAAAGATCTTGGTAAAACAAAATTCTGTCTTGATTCACAAATTGAACACTTGAAGGATGGTATATTCATCCATCAGTCAACCTATAATGAGAAACTTTTGGAAAAAATTTACGTGGATAAGACACACCCATTGAGCACTCCAATAGTGGTGAGATCACTAGATGTGGATAAAGATCCATTTCGGCCATGTAAAAATAATGAGGAGTCCCTTGGTCGTGAAGTACCCTATCTTAGTGCTATTGGCGCATTAATGTATCTCGCTAAGAATACAAGACTAGATATAACTTTTTCAGTAAACGTATTATTGAGATTTAGCTCCTACCCAACTAGAAGACATTGGAAAGGTGTCAAACATATATTAAGATATCTTCAAATATCTGTTGATAAGGGTTTATTTTACTCTAATGAATCAATATTTCAATTAGTTGGATATACAGATGCAGGTTTTTTTTATCCGCATAAAGGCAGATCACAAACAGGTTATCTATTCACATGTGGAGGCACAACTATATCTTGGTACCAACAAAGCAAAGTATTGCTGCAACATCCTCAAATGTCCAAGATATGTGTGGCTTAGTTCAATCACCCAACATAGTCCAAGATTTGTGTGGCTAAGGGTGTTCATGGATCGGATCGGATCCGCATATCCGCGGTATTTATCTGAATCCGATCCGAAAATTGTGGATATGGATCTGATCCGCAAGGCTATCGGATTGGATCAGATCCGCACACTAATTGGATCGGATTGTAGATTTTGTATTGGTATCCGCATATCTGCGTATCCGCAAAAATAAGAAATAAATAAGTAAATATTCTTTTTATGTTTTATTTCAACTAATAATTATCATATATGTTGCATTATTTTAATTTATTATTTAAAAAAATATGTTTAATATTATTTTAAGAGTAAACATATTTAAAAAATAGAAAAAATAAATTTTATTGATATTTTTTAATAAAAATAAGCTTTTAAAAATATTTTTGTGTTTTTGCGGATATATCCGATATCTGATCCGATCCGATCTGCAAATGTACGGATCGGATCCAAACTTAAAAACTGCGGATATTGAATCCGATAATTTTAGTGCGGATCGGATCGAAATTTTGGCCATATCCGATCCGATCCGATTCACGTTCACCCCTATGTATGGCTTATCTGTGAAGAAAATGCCAATAGTCATACATGAAGATAACTCTGCTTGCATACATCAACTAAAAGAAGGATACATAAGGAGATAGAACAAAGCACATTTTACCAAAATTCTTCTACTCTCATGATTTTCAACAAAATGGTGATATAGACCGTCAACAAATCCGTTCCAATGATAATTTATTGGATATGTTCACTAAAGCACTACCTACTTCAACATTTGAGAAGTTAGTATACAAGATAGGAATGCGCCAATTAAGAGATATCAAGTAATGTAATTATCAAGTGGAGTAATACGGACTGTGCTCTTTTCCTTAACCATAGTTTTATCCCACTTTGGATTTTTTCTAGTAAGGTTTTTAATTAGGCAGTTACCTAACATATTACAAGACACTGTACTCTTTTTCCTTGAGTATATTTTTTTAGAAAGATTTTTTTTTAATGAGGCACTAATCTACTATTACTACTAGAGACATCTAAGAGAGAGTGTTATAAATATATTTATTGTGAATATCCTAACGAGGTGTTGGGCCGTTGGTTATAAATAGCCCCTCTCATATTCTCTAATATCACAATCAATAACAGAATTACCTATTATTCTCCCTATTCTCTTTCCTCCTTCTCTTATCCTAATTCTTATTTTCATAATAAAATCTCTTTTAATAATTAAATCTTTATTTTAGAATAATTTTTTTATTTTCTCATTTAAAAAAGTAGATATTTGATAATCTCATATTAATAAGAGAATAAAAAATAAAAAATATTTAAATTATACAAATAATTTATACTGTATTGTTATATACTTATATCGGTAACAAAATTAGACAATAATAACTGAAATTTAAGAAATTATTACTTTTTCAAAATTTTTAATCTAATACAAAAATATTGTTTTAATCTAACACAGATTTAAGAAACTATTACTTTTTTGAATGAAAAAATAAAACGTGAAAATTTTTTAAGTATGATTCTAGTTTTTTTAAAAATATTTGTTGTATGTGAACTTTTTAATGATGTTATATTTTTATAATTATGTGAAATTCAGTTATTTTAATTTATTATTAGATATATTTTAATAAAAAATAAAGACAATTGTTATAAATACAATGCCTATTAAATATATTCTCTCTCATAAATTTAATTACTATATTAAATATATTATTTGTATATTATTTATTAGCTACATATAATTTTAACCTTTTAAATTAATCCAATAATTATAAATACATTCTAACATTCTCATATAAAAATTTTATTTTTATAATATATATCCTTTTTACAATTCAGGGATGGGGGAGGGGAGTCGTACAAAGTAGACCCATTCATGACTTTAATTTCTTACCCTTGTTGGTAATGTTAGGAAAATTATTAAGAGAGATTTTTAAAACAAAAATATTTTCACTTTCCAATGTCTCCAAAATCACCACTTAGAAACCACAAATTCATCCTAAAAATTTAGGGTAATGCTACGATACAGAAGCAAATTTTTTTTCTCATATGTTAAAATATAGTGAAAACAGAAAAAAAAACACGTATTTATATTGGTTTCTATTTGATCCGACAAGTGCTATAATATTGTAGAATTAATATAAAATATTGGCCAAGTTATACTTAATTAATTGACGTTAGTTTTGCATATAATATGATGATTAATTATTTAGGTTTTTTGGTCTAAAATAGATCAATATTTGGGAAGAAAAAAACTGGGTTTAAGTTATGAAAGGTAATTTTATTTATTTTTAAATGTGACAATACATTTGATTTTGTAATTAACCCATGTTTTAAATGTTTGTGAGTATAGTGTGTTTTGGAAATATAATGTTTGTAGTATTAAATTATTGTGTGTTTTTTTACAGTTAAATTATTTATTTTTAAAATTAATTTAACTACATTTTTTATTTCAAATTTTATAATTTTAAAATATATTAATAATTTCAAATTTTAAATTTGAGGCTTATTTGTTAATTTAAAAAATTACAAACTAACATCAATTTTGATAAATTCTAACTTATGTTGTAAAATTTTTCACCTGAAAAATTTTTTTTCAAATATTTTTATTTTTAAATTTGTAAAATAACGTAAAAATAATAAAATGATAGTTATATTTTTCATTATTATTATTATTATTATTATTATTATTATTATTATTGTTATTATTATTATTATTATAGATTGAGTGTTTAGAGTTTGTAATTTAAGGTTTATGGTTTAAGATTGATGTATTTTAGATTTGGAGTTAGAGTTTAGAGTATGTTTTTGAGAATTTAGGATTTAAGGCGTAAGATTTAGGGATTAGGGTTTGTAATTTAGTTTGATTTTATGAAAATATTTTTATTTTTATTTTAAAAGTTTTATTAAAAACATAAAAATAATAAAAAATATAACTTTATCATTTTATTATTTTTACGTTATTTTATAAATTTGAAAATAAAAATATTTGAATTTTTTTTTCAAGTGAAAAATTTTACAACATAGATTAAGATTTATTAAAGTTGATGTTAGTTTGTAATTTTTTAAATTAACAAATAAGTCTCAAATTTAAAATTTGTAATTATTAATATATTGTGAAATTACAAAATTTGAAATAAAAAATGTAGCAGAACTAATTTTAAAATTTGAAATTATTTGTATCGTAGAAAAGTTATGTTTAAATAAATAATTTTATTAATATTTTTTGTTTACCCAAACGGTATCTCCCAACCCGACAGGTTAAGGACTAATCCATCGCAAATCTGAGTTCCATTTAAGGGTTTGCCGTTGGCCAATGAGTTGCTGCATGCGTAAGGCGGAGTTCAAATTTCAGACACTTGTTTAAGCGGACGAGTGAGCTCACCACTCGACCAACCCAAATTGGTTTAAACACAATAATTTAACACTACAAACATCATATTCCCAAAACACATTATACCCACAAACATTCAAAACATGGGTTAATTGCAAAATTAAATGTATTGTCACGTTTAAAAATCAGAAAAAAAATTACCTTCAATAGTTTAAACCCAGCACATTTTTTTCCAAAAATTGATCTGATTTAAACAAAAAAACTCAAATAACTAATCATCATATTATATGCAAAAACTAACGCTAATTAATTAAGTATAACTTGGCCCACATTTTATGTCAATTCTATAATATTACGGTATTTATCGGGCCAAATGGGAACCAATGCAAATACGTGTTTCTTTCTTCTTTTTTTTTTTGGTGACTTTTCTTTCTTCTGCTTCTACCACATTTCAGCAGGTGAGAAAAAAAAATTGCTTTCGCACCGTGGCATTACCCAAAAATTTATAGAAAAACACTATGGTACCTTGTAAATACTTGTTTTTTTATTTTTAAATAAATTAAACAACTTATAATCCTAAATATTACAACTCTATAACATACTCACGCTACACACTCATTCACACAATACTAAAAGATTCATATTCAATATTCAATACCTGACACATTTGTCAAAGTTCAACCCAAATATAACATATTAAAATACATATAATTTACCATTTGAACTAAGGCCTCCTCAGCTGCCCTTGTAAATACTTGTTGAATTTGCCAAAATATAAACAACTTTTGATGTTGGAGAGATATATGAATTTGAAGCCCATTCCTTTCTATTTGATTTCTGGACCGTAGTTGCAGGCACTATGGCAAACACCAACGTTTTAACACACCAACATTTCATGAATAATATTTTTTATTTTTCTGGCACATTTATGTATCCAAGTTTTTTTTTTCTATCCTTTTTATTATTATCCGGAATCCATGTTATTCATCAATTTTCTACCAGATATTTGACAGTGAAGGTATTATGCCATAAGCTTTACGATATTTTTTCGACACCATAAATTTGAATAAAGTCATTAGCCAAAATAATCAGAATATGTGATCTTTAAGTACAAAACTCGTCTTCATAATGGAAACCCTAAACAAGAAGGAAAATGTGCTAAAATACCCAATAATGGAAACCAGAGTAACATATATCTGATGAGTCACGAAAGGATGAGATTTATACACCCTTCAAGAGTACCTGTAGCCTTTTTGTGAGCTTCTCTTATTTGAGAGAAACTATCAATATGTATATACATACACACACACATACATAAAAGGGGGATTACGACAGAAACATAGAACACTGTCATAAGTAACGTACTAAGGACATTTTTAACATGGAAAGATAAGAAAAGGAGCCTCTTATCATCATTTTTTTTACAACTTCGACTTTACCCAAGAGCCACCAGATAAACAAGAGAAATAACAAATAAAGTTCCCCTCTTTAAGTTACGAAAGGAATTCATGTACCGAAAGTATGAGCCAAGTCCCAAATAAGGGCAATCTTATACCTATGACATTCCCCAATGTTTTCTACTTCCAGAATGCTATCCATCCGAGACCAAAAAATAGAAACAAAAATGGAGTAAGAAGAAAGAGAGATCAAATTGCAGAATTGATTAGGTCTTCCTCATGAGATACCCCATAATCATGCCAAGTAAGCCAATTAATACAATAATGATAAAGGAGACTCCACTGCGATTTTTATTGCCTTCACGCTTCAGAAGATCCTACAATTAGTAAAATCACCAAAATAAATGTTTTCTTGAGCGCAAAGCTAAGTTTGAAAGAATTAATGCATGTGCATGGCACAAATTAAAGTGCATGATTGTGTTTGTATGTGCACGAGCTCGCGCCCCTCTCTACATGCAATAGAGTAGCACGTGTAAAGGAAATTGTTTAAACCCTGATGTGGAAGAAATTGACCGGAACAATCAAATCCCTAACAGACTATTAGAGGGGTCATGGCAAAGGCAAAATCTCAACACAAGCAAACATTATATATGCAATACATAAAATCAATATAAAACTAATGAAGCACAATTATTACTTCATGTCCTACACAAAATGTTCATACAACTAAACCTCATATTGGTGTTGAAAATATGTGCTTTTCATCTCATATTACTAAAAATTGAAACCCACAAACAATACACAATATCTTGAAAATCATCAAATTCGGAGAACACCTTAAAATATATTTGAAGGCAAAACAAAAGAATAGTTTAAATTATGTAAGGTCCCTCCCATAGCATTACTTTGACATGAACTGTGATTGTTACCACATCTATCTGAGAATATATGCTTTTAAAATAGATAGTTAGAAAGAGCATCAGATTTTGATGGTGTTTTAGAGACTTTAATATCTGTGGTATATATTGCTTTAATAGCAAACACTACAAATATAATTGCCAGAAAGACATCAATATAGACTATACAAATTGGTAGATAAAATTATCTAAACCATATTTGATTAAAGCTCACCGGTTCCTGATGGAACTTGTTGTTCTGTTGAATTGCATTACTTTTTTCTTCAGTCAATCTTGTGATAAGAGCCCTTCCCTGCAATAAAACAATTATAATCAAAATAACGTTGCCACACAATAACAACACCATCATTGGGACTTGAAAATATGAACTTATCCTCCAAATTTGATATTAGAGAAGAATCTGTGATCCCCAGGCCACTTAGTAAGTTAGGCATAAACCATTTCTCAACTCGGGCAGAGCTCTTCTAAAAATTCTCATGCTCATGTATTCCATAGAATTAAAATTGTAGAGTTGACTGAGTTGTAGAAAGAAGGTCGTAGGGTCAACTACTAGCAATGCCAATCAATCAATGACACAGAAGGAAACATACAAACTCTGCATAGTACTGAAATGTTCTCCAATTATTATGCTCCAAGTAAGGGCATGAAATAGTTTCTAAAGAGCTCAATTGTCAACATTTGATCACAAACTAAGCAAAATGACATGAAAACAACCAGAAGTCGTACAAATTAACAGACAAACAAAACGATATGATTTCTTTAAATGATTGAACAAGATAACTCGGTTATAGTTGATATTCTTTCTAAAACTTCCATATTAGAAATAAAGATTTATCAATCAACAAATTAGCTACCAATAAATAAAAATTAATTTTTCTAATAACTACAACACACTTTTTCTTTCTTTACCTCTGCATATTTGTCTTGAGTATCGGATCTTTCAGTAAATTCTCTTGATGCCTGCAATATTCAATAATAAAAGGAATCCCAATTGACATCATCGGATTTTCACTTGGAGAAAGGTTAAGGTTCATCCAATTGAGGACAAGTTAAGAACCCACTTGTGTGAAGTCAACACTACTGACATTCCCATTTTCTGAAACAGAACCTTTAGGCGATGACCCTTCCTCGGAACCTTCTGGGACTGGAGATGGTGGTTGAGGTGGAGAAACATACACCACTCTCAATTTACACTCCTCAACCAAATGCCCTGCCTCTTTGTTGAACTAGACAAAGCAGCATAAGATTTAAAATTCAAACCAAAAAGGTGAAAAAGAAATTAAATGAAAATGCAAAGGCAACTATTATTAAGTATTATACCATTTCTGAATTGATATCTTTTGTAGAAGCACCGTCAAAAGTTTTCACACTCTGAAGAAGAAATTTATCCTTGCATTGCATATCAGGTGGCGCTTCCTTTTGCGCCTGCATGGCAACTTATTAACCAAAAAAATAGTAGAAAAAAGTGAACATTAATGGATGATAACCAATAACATCATAATGTAGGGGGAAAGGGAGAGTAATAGTTATTAGATGTACTGATTAGTAGCATAAGTTAACAAGTTAGTTAGAAATTAAATTAGCTGTACCAGAGTTTTTCCCTTTCCTCTGTTCAATATGGTATCAGAAGCAAATCCTTCTTGAAGCTTCCGTAACCTTCCACTCTCTCTCCTCTCTGCCGTTTCTGTATCTTCTTTCTTCCTCAGTTCTTAGCTCACACGATAGAGATTGATGAGATCTTGCTTGTTTCATCCTTGTTCTTGAATCGAAACAGCAATTTCCGATCAACGAGCCTCAAAGAGAAGACATTCATCATGCGTGTTCATGGAGCCTTCCGTTTCACCGTCTTCGGCTGCTTCTTCAGCTTCATCCATGACGATCTATCCATACAATCTCTCTCCGGCTGATCAACTAGGTTTGATCTTAGTCACTCAACAACTCAGGAGCCGCGCTATATGAAAAGCCCTCAATGTGTTAAGTATCTAAGGAAAGTGGGGATCCACACCTTAAAAGCTAGTTGTTAAGGGGGAAGAACCACTATCCTTATATACAACATCAAGCATCCCATATTACTCGATGTGGGACTTTGAGCACCCATAATACCCAAGTCCCTAACAATACACCGGCTCTGGAGAGCCGACGTCCACGGCGGCTTCACTCTATCGACACTGACCCAACGGTAGCCACTTTGCTACGGTCTATCAGTATTCGGTATTCACCCTAATCCAGCCTATAGGTAGCCCTTTCCATGGCGTTGACAACCACGCTCTGATACCATTGTTAAGTATCTAAGGAAAGTGGGGAACCACACCTTAAAAGCTAGCTGTTAAGGGGGAATAACCACTCTCCTTATATACAACATCAAGCATCCCATACTACTCGATGTGGGACTTTGAGCACCCATAATACCCAAGTCCCTTACACAATGCCAAGAGAAAGCTTGGTTTTATCACAGGTTCTGTTCCTCAACATGATCCTACCACTAAACCAGAGAAATTTGAAAAATGGCAGTGTGTCAATGATGTAGTGAGCACTTGGATTTTGAACTCTGTTTCGAAAGAGATAGCCACTTCACTGGTGTATACAAATTCAGCTGCTGAACTTTGTTTCGAAAGAGATAGCCACTTCACTGGTGTATACAAATTCAGCTGCTGAACTTTGGAATGATTTGAAAGAGCGATTTTCAGCATGCCAATGGCTTTTCGCGTTTTCGAGTTAAAACATGATTTGATGAATCTCCGCCAAGGCACGATGACCATCTCACAATACTTTACTTAGATCAAAGTTTTTGGAGAGGAATTGAACTGCTACAGACCCGTACAATGCAACTATGGTGATGCTCGAGCTATACAAGAATTTCTTCAAGCATAATACGTCCATTGCTTCTTGATGGGACTAGATAAGTCTTACTCTAAAATTCGGGATCAAATCCTACTCATGGAACCTCTTCCTGTGATTAACAAGGTGCTATCTTTGGTGACTCAAGAAGAGAAACATGGAGCATTAAGAGCTTCCTTAAATTCACTGCCACAATCTCAGGTTGCTTTCCTCGCCCGCAATCCTCATGCCACTCAACCTTAAGGTCGTGGCCAAGGCACACTCAAGAAAGATCGTCCTCTTTGCTTTCATTGTAGCTTTTTTGGGCACACAATCGATAAGTGCTACAAGCTCCACGGATTAGCACCAAATTTTGGTGAAAGGAGAGATACGAGGCCATCCGTACACAATGTGTCTACCAATTTGGAACCATCAACATCTGCCACTCCCAACCTGACTTCTGCTCAAGTTCAATAACTCTTATCCTTACTCAACCATCACCAAATTCAGGAAATTCCAACTCCTGAATCCACAAGCGTCACAACCCCAACAGGTATTGTTCTCAACACATCCATATTAAGGTCAAATTTACCCAATAATTCTTGGATCTTGGATAGTGGAGCCACTATACATATTGCTTATGATTTATCACTTCGAGTCCATTCATACCTCTAAAAACTTTTTAGTTTCTTTACCAAATGGTGACATCTTTTCTGCAAATTTCATAGGCTCAATTTTCATCAATAACAATATTACACTCCACAATGTATTTTATGTGCCTGAATTTTGAGTCAATTTACTATTAGTGTCTTTCTTACTTTCTAATTCTTCACTCACTGTAACTATTGGATACACTCACTTCGTTATTTAGGACAAGTTTTCGAAGAAAATTGGGAAGGGTAACCTACAGCAGGGACTTTATATCCTGAAAGTTGACACCCCAATCGAGTCATCATCATATGGTTCCTCAAATCCTTATGTCTCTACTCAGTCTAATCCGACCTTTCATACTAGTTTTAATCAAATAAATTTATGCAAATCCCAGTTATGGCATGCACGTTTAAGACATGCTCCTTTTAGTTTTTTACAGAATTTAAGATAACATCTTGCAATTACCAAATAAGTCAGACCATTACACTTGTGAAGTTTGTCACTTAGCGAATTCAAAAGACTTCCTTTCAAATCACATAATAACATGTCCTCCAATGCTTTTGACCTTATACATTGTGATGTTTGGGAACTTTACAATATCCCAACTTATAATGAAAAATATTTCTTCTTAACAATTGTTGATGATGCGATTCGTTTTTGTTGGATTTATATGCTAACTCACAAGTCTGAGGCCACAGATTGCTTAGAATTTTTTTGCCTTGATTGAAACTCAATTTGGCAAAAGAATTAAGTGTTTCAGGTCAGATAATGCCAAAGAACTTGCTCTCGATGCATTCCTACAGCAACAAGGAGTCTTGTATCAATTCTCCTATCCTTATTATATGCAGCAGAATGCCGTCGTGGAACGCAAGCATCAACACCTTTTGAATGTTGCAGGAGCATTACTTTTCCAATCCATAGTGCCCATTTCCTTTTGGGGTGAATGCATCATCACTGCTTCCTTCCTTATCAACCAAACTCCCAGCAAACTTCTACATTTCAAGCCACCATTTGAACTCCTTTTTAGCAAGACACCCAACTATGATTCCTTGAGAAGTTTTGGATGCCTTACCTATGCAGCAACTACTCCCGATTCTAGAACTAAATTTTGCCCAAGAGCTAACCCCTCTGTCTTTGTTGGCTATCCTATTGGCTATAAAGGATATAAACTTTACAATCTTCACACCAACAATTTTTCAAATCCAGAGATATTATATTTCATGAAACCATCATGCCCTTTAGTCAATCCCCTCATCTTCAATCTAACACAAATATGCTTCATGACTTTGCACTACCTAAACTTATTCTAGATCCTACTTCATCACATTTACCACCTTCACCTCACTCCAATTCCACACCTGCACCCCATTCTCCAAGCCTTTCTTCCATCGTCCCCAGCACTTAGCCTCAGCCACCACCATTACGACGATCTACCTGACACACTCAGCCACCATTATATTTAAATGACTATGTGTACCATATCTCAACACCATATCCTCTCACTAACCACCTTAGTGCTCACAAGCTCAGCTCCAAATATCCCAATTCCATTGCTCAGTTGAACATCATTCCTGAACCTCAATTCTATCACCAAGCTCTCAAGTTCAAAGAGTGGCGGCAGGCCATGCAAAAAGAGATAGATGCCCTCAAAGCCAATAATACTTGGATCTTGGTCGAGTTACCCAAAGCCAAACGTGCAATCGGGTGCCGATGGATGTACAAAGCCAAATTAAAGGCTGATGGTACACCGGAGCGCTATAAGGCACCCTTCGTCTCCAAAGACTACACTCAACAAGCCGGGATCGACTTTAGGGATACCTTTATCCCGGTCGTAAAAATCACCACAGTAAGGACTCTCCTCACCATTGCTGCGGTCAAGAATTGGAGTCTTCTCCAATTAGATATCAACAATGCGTTTCTCAACAGCGAATTAGATGAAGAAGTTTACATGGAGTTACCCTTAGGCCATCCTCAAAGGAAAGGGGGATTAGTTTACAAGCTTACAAGGTCCTTGTATGGTCTAAGGCAAGTTTCACGGCAATGGTTTACCAAGTTCTGCAATACTCTCCTCAGCCACGGGTTCACACAATGCAAATAGGATTAGTCTCTATTTGTTTTGGGAGAAGGTGATGCGACTACTTTTCTCATTGTTTATGTGGATGATATCATTATTACTGCCCCCGAGCAAGAGATGGTTGACAATGTTAAGCTGAAACTCCAATCAATATTCAAGCTCAAAATCTTGGGTGACCTCGAATTTTTTCTGGGTTTAGAACTTGCACACTCTAAAGCTAGCATGGTGCTTACTTAGAGAAAGTATGCAATGTTGTTATTGAAAGAGACAGGTTACTTAGGATATAAGCTTGCCACCACACCTATAGATGCAAATCTTAAACTTCGAGCTGGTAAAGACGATCCCGTACCTTACCCATCCCACTATAGAAGACTGATTGGCCGCCTCATATCTTTGACTATTTTCAGACCAGACATTACCTTTGTAGTCGTAAAATTGGCCCAGTTTATGCCCGATCCGCGCCTTCCCCATTTAAATGCCACTCATCATGTCCTTCGTTACTTGAAAGCTGCACCGGGACAAGGGCTCCTTTTCTCATCTAAGTCTAAATTCAATCGCATTATGTACGCTAATGCAGATTGGGGTGGTTGTTTAGATATGAGGCAATCTACCACTAGGTATTGTACCTTTTTGGGTGATTCTTTGATATCGTGGAAGAACAAGAAACAAGATGTGATTTTCAGAAGCTCAACTGAGGCTGAATATCGGGCGTTGGCAAATGTTGCTTGTAAGGTGCTTGCACTTGTTGCTTTGCTAAAATTCATGCACATGAGGTCCACTCAGCCATAGTTTTTTGCAATAACATATCGGCTATTCAGATGTCTACCAATTTAACCTTACATGAAAAGTCCAAACACATTGAAATCGACTGCCACTTTATTCGAGAGAAAGTCGCATATGGGATTATCAAGCTGATGCACCTTTCAAGCAAGCATCAACTTGCAGATATTCTCACTAAAACACTCCTTACACCTCAATTTCAGTTTTTCATGGCCAAGTTAGGAACATACAACATGTATGCTCCAACTTGAGGGGAGATATTAGATATTCTAATTAGTAGCATAAGTTAACTAGTTAGTTAGAAATTAAATTAGAATAAGGGTTTAATTAGTCCCAGGCTCCATCAACTTTATTATAGTGCCATCAATTTTATTATAGTGCATGTATATAAATCTTCAATTGAGAAGTTCAATAACTGATTCCATTTTTCCCTTTCGCCTGTTCAATAATAGTGCATAGAAGTATTAGTACCCATAATATCACATGTTGATCGTGGCAAGACAATTCCTGTGTTTGGACGAACACAATACTTCTTCGGATTAGTTGTTTTCACCTGAACAAAACCAAATATGCAACACGTAAACATGGAAATTAAACATTTTATCACATCAACAAATAAATAAAATAATAGAATAGTAACAAATTATCGTACAATTTTTTTAATACCGCATTACACCAAACACTTACTGAAGAGTTACAGTTATTGTGAATTCAATAGATCTTATAATAGAATCAAAACAACTAGTCAAAACAAATTCTCCAAATTGAAGATAGGAAAATAAAGAGCATGAGGAGACAAACAATTTGGATTTTGAAAAAGAAGGAAGCTAAAGCTAGAAAAAAAAATGTCACCATTTACCTTGAAAGCTACATAGCTATCAGTCTTATTGAACAATTGGAGAGCGCACGAGATCTGCTTCTTCAACTCAACTAATGAGAAGAAAAGAAAGAATTAGAAAATCATGGAAATTTAAAATTCTAGAAGATGAGAAAAATAGATCGAAGGAGAATGACAAAAATGGGAACTGACAGGGGAACTTGAGCTCGAAAGATTCGATGCTAAAAAGTTTCCCGTTGCTCATCTCCGACTGATTGAGGTTGCGAAAGGTTCTAGAAGGTTTGGAGTTATGATTGTAAAATAGGAAAGATCGAAAACGAGATTTAGAGGAAGAGGAAAAAGAAAATCGGAAATTGAGAAAATGCAGTGATGAAAGAAATCTTCATTTTGGTTTACGTAACTGATTTCTATTTGGTAGAGAAAGTGGTCGAATTAACAACATACTCTGAAGCTCAGAAGAAGGAATATAACAATAATAATAATAATA
>NC_029772.3:37782047-37797024 GCF_000817695.3 Arachis duranensis | reverse complement strand
ATATTAGTCTTTTTATTATTTTCTTTGTTGATAGTTAAAAAATTTATTAATATAACATGTTAAATAATACTATAATATACACATATAAATTTTAATTGACTATTAGCATAATAAATTTATAAAATTAGATCAAATTAAAATATAATTAAAGAAATAACTTGAGACATTAGAATCTCTCAATTTGAGATTAATTTGATCTAATTTCATACATTTATTATATTAGCTGCTAATTAAGACTATAGGGTGTGTTGTGATGTTACTTAATGTGTCATATCAATAAATTTTGACGTCGTTAGTAACGGAAGTGACGGAAAAACTAAAATGACTAACTTAAAAGTTTTGAAGGCGAATTTGATTAAAAAAAGCTTTCGAAAATTAATTTGAAGAATGAGTGATCTTTTGGAAATTAATTTGACCAATTAATCCATTAAAAAATATTAAGAATGAGTTGAACAGTTGAACTAAAATCCATATGAGAAGATTTGTGTTTTTGTGTAAAATTACATAAAAAAGAAAAGACCGTAAAATACATATACTCTTTTAATAAGGTAAGATAATAAAATACATATAATTATTCAAATGAGTTCTTGAAATTTTTTAAAATTAGATATTTTAATTTTTAAATTTTAAAATACTCAAAACAGTTTTTAACGTTTATTTTCATTAGAGAATATAATTTTTCTCCAATTCAATCCGTTAATTATTAACAGTGATTGTTAATATGGAACGTTAACTCGTATAAGTAAATGATACGTGTCTACATATACAATAAGTATCTAAGGTAAAGCAAAAGTATAAAACAAGTACTGAAAAATAAAATATCAAGACAATTCTTAAAAAATTTTTAAAATTTTAAAATAGTCCCTTCCAAGAATAAAATATCCAAAGTGTAAAAGTTGTACCTATCGTTCGGGAGCTGATTGGAGACATGAATCTCCTCTGCTACTTGGTTGGAACTTTTAGCATTTGATTGAGCATTATTAGTCCTTCTATTTGAATTCCCTAAAACCTCTTTCGAAAGAGACCGAAAAATGATAAAAATTTATGTTGCAATGTGCTTTGTAAGTTTTGAATTTTACGCATGTAATGGGTGAAATATTTTCTATGAGAATGTAAATTTTTGGACACGATGAATGAGTTTTAGTTATTTATTCTTCGTTAGATCAGTTATATAGTGCTTTGTTGCAAATCTTTGCATAAAAGTTGTATTAGGCAGCTAATAATTGCAATAAAAATTTATTAAAATCTTAAGAAACATGAGTTGGTAATGTCAATTTGGTGTGTGTGATTCATGGACTGGTTTTGGTTATGAATTTTGGGTTGGATTATTGATTGCTTGTGTAGTCTCCATTATCAGTGTGACAAGTACAATCTTTGTATCTATAAATATGATTGTCATGTCGCGATGACATAGTAAGGCATGCTTCTTCTGTTGAGGGAGTTGCCTATGGCTATTAGCTAGTGACTCAATCAAAAAAGAAATAATTTGAATGAATGATTGACTTCACAATATATTTATTTTCATTTTTATTTAATCAGAACTTAACTTTTTATAGTTTTTTTTTATATCCTTGTAAATAATAAATTTGAAAGGCAACTATTTTTTATTGATGTGATAATATATAATTAAATATCTACATAAATTATTTTAATTTTGATAGGAGATACAAAATTAATTTAAAAATAATACACAACATTAAAAATAAAGGATGGTATTGTAGGATGCATATAATTATCGATTTAAATAAGAAAAAACATCAAACTAGAATATCGTGAGTGGTAGTGGAATAATTTTGTATCGGTATAATTATAAGAGATTATTATCTTGGCACACACAATGAATTATAAAAATTCATAAATAAATGAATGACAGAGTAATGGTGCATTCAAGCAGTTAAGGTTTCTGTTGTGCATTCAGTTAGAGTCTGTTAGTCAGTTAGAGATTGTAGTTATGAGTGCCAGGTTGGACTTTAGTTAGTTAATTTTATTCTGTTAGCTTTCTCAATCAGTTAGTTAAACACTCCTTCCAACTGTTCTTATGTAAAGTTGTGAGTGATGAATCATTAACAAAATACAACAGAAACTTACTCCACTCTTCTCTCAACTCTTCTCTCTTCTTTTTTTTTTCTTCTCTACTAAAGCCTGGTACCTTTCATGGTATCAGAGCTTCACAGAATCTGCAATCATGGCTGAAGAACAAGCAACACTAGCTGCGCCACAACAAAACTTCACATCCTCTCTAATCTCAATGAAGCTCGATGAGGACAATTTTCTACAATGGAAAGACCAAGCCGAATCTATAATTGAAGGACATAATCTGCTGCATCACATAACTGGAGAAAGGATACCAACACGGTTCAAGGAAAATGGTGAAGTAAATCCTGAATTCTCAGTCTGGAAGAGGCAGGATGCTCTGTTGATATCATGGCTCTTGGCCTCCATGACAAAACCCTTCACCACCAGAATGGTTGAGTGTGTGTATGCGTATGAGGTATGAAAACGTCTAGACGATCATTTCACTTCTCAGATCAGAGCAAAGATTATACAATTGAAGCACAAACTCAGCACTATCAAGATCGGGAGTTCTGTGAATGAGTATGTACTTGCCTTGAAAAGCACCATAGACGCGTTAGCATCGGTTGGAGAACCAATGAGAGAGAGCGACCATGTCAATGCAATTTTAAATGGCCTAACAAAGGAATATGGATCTGTAATCACTTCAGTAGTTGCAAGACCAGTAAGTATCACAGTTGATGAGCTCGAAGCACTTCTTCTAACACACAAAAGCATGCTTGAACGGTTCAAGAAACCAGAATCTTTTGTCCAGGCCAATCTTGCTCACACAAGAGGTGGAGGCTTCAGAGGAGGCTTTAGGGGTAGAAAATCAGGTAGAGGAGGAAGATTTTCATACAATGACTACAATAAGATCGATTCAGGACAGCAATTTTCAAAGCAATCAAAATAATTCAAGATCTGCTGCTCAGTATAGTGACAACTCAAGATTTACACAAAGAGGCTACAATGAAAATTCAAGATTGGTGCAAAATGATGATATGAACAATAGAAGAATGGTGAATGGTGAGAGGCCTGTGTGTCAAGTATGTGATAAGGTTGGTCACACTGCTAAGAATTGCTGGTACAGATATGAGAGAGATAATAGGTATAGAAGAGCTGATTCAAGATCTGAGCCCAAATCACAAAACTTACAAGCGAGCTCTCAACGTCAGGCACTGCTAGCAACTCCCTCTACAATCCAAGATCCAAACTGGTAACTGGACTCGGGAGCTACTCATCACATGACCTCAGATCAGCAAAATCTGATGGAAGGACAAGTCTATGAAGGGTCAGATCAAGTGATTGTAGGAAATGGTTCAGGTTTGCAAATCAATCTTGTTGGAAGATCTCTTTTTAAATCTAATTTGAGCAATAGGGAGTTTATTCTGCAAAAATTATTGCATGTGCCTGACATCACTAAAAACCTGTTGAGTGTATACCAATTCTGCTGTGACAATGCAATATACTTTGAGTTTCATTCTGATAAATTTGTGTCAAATTCCAGGGAACCAGTGAAGTAGTAATCCAGGGAGATGTTGAAAATGGAATGTACAAATTCTTTCATTTCACACCAGCAACCAAATCTGCCTATGTCTCAACTCTGTGCAGCAAGGATAGCTTCTTGCTTTAGCACAATAGGTTGGTGCATCCCTCCAATAGTATAGTAGCCACTGTTCTGAAATATTGTAATAGCAATGTTCATTTTGATTCCAATAAGTCAGTATGTGAAGCCTATTGTGTAGGAAAATCTCATCAATTTCCCTTTCCTATTTCTGATTCTATGTATACAGCTCCAGTTCAACTTGTGTATTCTGACATTTGGGGCCCTGCCCCTACACCTGACACTAATGGAAACTTCTATTTTGTTTTGTTCATTGATGCATTTTCTAAATTTTCTTGGTTGTACCTTATCAAGGCAAGGTCTCAGCTCAAATAAGTATTTACCTCTTTCTAACGTATGGTTGAATTACAATTAGATACTAAGCTAAAAATATTACAAACTGATAATGCTGTTGAATACACTAGTTTAGCAAAAGAATTGCAGGCACAGGGCATCATACACAGGTTCTCATGTCCTTACATACATTAACAGAATGGCGGTGTTGAAAGGAAAAATAGGCATGTAGTAGAGAAAGGATTATCAATGCTGGCTAGAGCTGGCATGTCTACCAAATACTGGGGAGAGGCCTTCTCTTCAGCAGCAAACCTCATCAACCAACTCCCTACACTTACACTAGACAATGCATCACCTATGGAGAAGCTCTTTGGAAAGAGGTCGAATTATGATAGCTTAAGAGTGTTTGGCTGTCTGTGTTTCCCTCATCTAAGGCCCTACAACAAGCACAAGCTAGATTTTCACTCTGCTCCCTCTGTGTTCATAGGATACAGCTCAGCACATAAGGGCTACAAATGCCTCACACAAAGTGGCAAAATAGTGGTGACCAGAGATGTAGTCTTCGATAAAAACATATTCCCTTTCAAAGAGGGAAATTTTCTGATCAGCAAGCCAGAAAATGAGAATCCAGACACCAACCAACATGCTCCACCAAGAATATCTCTGCTACCAAGTCTCATACCTCAACTGAATCCTCCAACTAGGGGTGGGCAAAAAAATCTAAATTTTAGATTTTAAACCAAATCCAAATCAAACCATTTAAAAAAAACAATTTTAAACAAAAAAAAATCCAAACCAAATTACATTTATTTTATAATTTGATTTTTGATCCAATCCATTTAAATGGTTTTAAATCCAGATCCAGATCTAGATCCAAATTAAGATCCAGATCCAAAAACACCCTAATTTCTTCCTCTCTTCGACAAATCCATTCAACAAAACCAAATCCACTCTTCGCTACCGTCAACATTTCTTCCTCTCTGCCTCTCGTCGGAGC
This sequence comes from Arachis duranensis, assembly GCF_000817695.3. Taxonomy (NCBI): domain Eukaryota; kingdom Viridiplantae; phylum Streptophyta; class Magnoliopsida; order Fabales; family Fabaceae; genus Arachis; species Arachis duranensis. The sequence goes on along the minus strand of NC_029772.3, from coordinate 37,792,078 downwards.
TCGCCGGTGGTTAGTCGGCCTCTACCTCTTCGAGTCTTCAATCTTCACTTTGATTTGAGACTCTGTCTCTCTGCCTCAACCTCCCATTCGCGACTCTGTCTTCTCTCTTTTTCGGTTCTCTTCTTCTTTCATTGGTGGCTTGCCGGAGCTCATGCTCATCAATTGAGGTAAGCCTCCTCCTTGCCCTTGGTTTTGAGTTCTGAGTTTTATTTGGGTTTTTTCTATTTTGTTGATTTGTTCTGTTTTGTTCCTTCATGAGTATACTGATTTGTTCTGTTTTGTTGAATCCTTGATGAACTGATTGCCATGCTCATTTATTATTTTGTTGGTTCATGCATGTACCATAATATATACAGTATATATGTAGCGCTAGTTGTTTATATACGGTGTATGAATTTTCAAATTGAACCCCCCTAAAACTTGATTTCATAAAAAATCTACTTGCTGATTTAAGCTAACAACCAATCTCCTAATCTTTATATATTGTGCTATATGTATTGTGCTACTTGGTTATATATATATAACCAACAACCAATCTCCTAATCTCTTATAGGAATTAGAATTAGATAGACTAGTAGTTGAAGTTGCAGGGATGAATGATGAATTTGAACAATGCTGCATAAGAAATAGACTAGTAGTTGAAGTTGCAGGGATGAATAATGAATTTGAACAATGCTGCATAAGAGGGATAGTAAGAACACTTCAAATGTTGACATTGATTCAAGAACTTTAGTAAAAAGTGTATTAACTGTGGTTCAATTAGCAATCATATGAAAAATCATTATGTAATTGAAGAAAACTAACTTATCTTATACATGTTTCTGGCTTTGTTGTTCTGATTTTTGTTGTAAATAGAATTTTGTTCTGAAAAATCATTAACTATGTTCTGCCTTGGCCTTCTTTTTCTTATCATTATTTACTGCCTTGAATCTCTCGCTTTAGCAAGTAGCAACTATAATATAGGCAATGGAAACAACTCAAGATCTTAGGACTTAGGAGTGCTTGCTTTTACTAGTCCCCATCTTAATTTTGTTGATATGAAACACTGCTGCTGTCTTGTTCTGCTGTTTTGAGGTACAAGACAGTGATTTAGTGAATGTGTTGGCTGTGGTTAGTTAACCGATTTATTCAATGAAATTAGTGAAGTGCATGTTGGGATTAATTATGGGATTTCTGATTCCATAACTCTCCCCCAAACTGAAAATTACTTTCCTTATTTCCTCTTCTGAGACCTCAGAGATTAGCCTTCTATTCATTTCTTCCATGACCCTCGTTGGAATCTTGTTTAGGTTGTTATATCTTTGCCTTCTGGTGGAAGTGAACAACCCTTCAAAATGCTAATGTTTCTTTTTCTATTTTATTCTATAATTTTCTTTCTTTTGATTGGATTTCTAGATCTGAGATTTGAAATTCTGTTTGCTCTGTAGATTCTGTTGAGTCTTCTTGTTGTTGCTGTGGCTGAACATGAAAATCAAAAGTGGTTGTTGTTGAAGTCCCTGATGTACCTGAACCTTGATTTGCAAATTGTTTTTCATAAAATTTTGCCAAAGATAAAGCACAGAAAAGAGATTTTGGATTTTCAATGAGAACTTCTCTGTGAATCTGGATCTATAGCCCATTGATGAAGCAATGCAGTAAATTATTTAGTTCATTGAAACTATCCGAATTGGGCTAGTATTGTAATTCATAGATATAAAATAGTAGAGTACGTAGCAGTAGCACTACTTGAGTGAAATTATATATACACGATACAGCAACATCCCATATTATATATACACGATACAGCAACAACCCAGATATATATATATATATAATAAGCCTAGCTAGGTGGGTGCATGTGTATTAGGTGCAGCCACAAAATATAAATAAATTAGAAGTATTAAGAAGGCTCAAATTAAAGTGTTTTATAGAGATAGATGGAGGTGGCATGCATAGTAGTAGTATTTGGTTAGAGAGATTTTTTGGTGGTATTCTTTTGATGTCTTGAGAATGATTAAATGTTATATAGATTAGCTATTGTCATTAGATTTATAAAGAACCAAATTCTTGTTGTAATGAACCTATACACTTTAAAATGACTTTAGTATTAATTTTACTTTTAAAAAAATTATGGTTTAAAAATTGAATTTCTAAAAATTGGTTTTAAAAGTAGATTTTTTGTTAAAATATCTGGTTTAAAAATTGAATTTTTAAAAACTAGTTTTAAAATTGGATTTTTGGTTGAAGAAACTGGTTTTAAAACTGGATTTTCAAAAACTGGTTTTAAAACTGGATTTTATAAAAAAAAAACCGGATTTTAAATTTGGATTTTAAAAAAATCGGATTTAAAACCGGTTTGCAAGTAAAACCGGATTTAAAACCAGTTTATAAATAAAACCGAATTTAAATTTTAAAACCGATTTAGAACCGGTTTTTATTTTTTCAAACCGATTTAGAACCGGTTTCGCTCTTCAATCCAGTTCTGGTTTGGTTTTCTGAACCATAGAACTGGTTCTGAAGTGGATCCAGTTTGGATTTTTAAAAATCCAAACCATGCCCACCCCTACCTCCAACCTCACCTCAGCCAACCATGACAAACACTAGCACATCTTCAACTTCAGCTCTATCGCTTAACACATCACCTATAAATTCCACACCACCACCTGAAATCTCTCACCACCAGCCAGTAACACAACCTATAGCACCATCTAGTCTTGCAATTCTAATTCCCATATCTGACTTGGAAGTTGTCCCACCAGCACTACCAGATGATGTTGCTCAAACAAGACACTGTAGTGTACATCCTATGATCACAAGAAGTAAGAATGGCATTTTCAAGCCAAAAGCCCTCCAAGCCACTATTGAGCCTAGAAGTGTCAAAGAAGCATTAGCTCAGCCTGAATGGAAGAAAGCTATAGATAATGAGTATGAAGCTCTAATAAGGAATCACACATGGAAACTGGTACCACTGCCACAAGGGAGAGAAGCCATTGGAAGCAAATGGGTGTTCAGATCCAAGTACAATGCTGATGGCTCATTACAGAAGCATAAGGCTAGTTTAGTTGCACAAGGGTTCTCTCAAAGGTCTGGGTTTGATTTTAATGAAACGTATAGCCCAGTAGTAAAGCCAACCTCAATAAGAGTAATTCTCACAGTAGGATTGTCAAATGGGTGGAATATTAGGCAGCTAGATGTCTCCTTCATGGAGACTTAAGTGAAGATGCCTACATGAGGCAACCTCAAGGATATGTCATGGGAGATGGCAGCCTAGTTTGTAAACTGATGAGCGGATAATTTATACGCTTTTTGGCATTATTTTTAGGTAGTTTTTAGTAAGATCTAGCTACTTTTTAGTATATTTTTATTAGTTTTTAAGCAAAATTCACATTTCGGGACTTTACTATGAGTCTATGTATTTTTTTGTGATTTCAAGTATTTTCTGGCTGAAATTGAGAGACCTGAGCAAAAATCTGATTCAGAGGCTGAAAAAGGACTGCTGATGCTGTTAGATTCTGACCTCCCTGCACTCGAAATAGATTTTTTGGAGCTACAAAAACCCAAATGACGCGCTCTCAATTGCGTTGGAAAGTAGACATCCAGGGCTTTTCAGCAATATATAATATTTTATACTTTGCTCGAGTTTTGATGATGCAAACTGGCGTTCAAACGCCAATTTCCTGTCCTATTCTGGCGTTAAACGCCAGAAACAGGATAGAAGCTGAGTTAAACGCCCAAACTGGCATAAAAAATGGCGTTTAACTCCAAGAAAAGTCTCTACACATGAAAGCTTCAATGCTCAGCCCAAGCACACACCAAGTGGGCCCAGAAATAGATTTCTGCATCATTTACTTATTTCTGTAAACCCTAGTAACTGGTATAGTATAAATAGGACCTTTTACTATTGTATTTACATCTTTAGATCATTTTTGAGACTCTTTTGATCATCTTTTGATCTCTTGATCATGTTTTGGGGGCTGGCCATTCGGCCATGCCTGGACCTTCATCACTTATGTATTTTCAACGGTGGAGTTTCTACACACCATAGATTAAGGTGTGGAGCTTTACTGTTCCTCGAGTATTAATGCAAAGTACTATTGTTCTTCTATTCAATTCAAGCTTTTTATTATTCTAAGATATTCACTCGTACTTCAACCTGATGAATGTGATGATCTGTGACACTTATCATCATTCTCCCTTATGAACGCGTGCCTGACAACTACTTCCGTTCTACATGCTATAACTTGAGTGAGTATCTCTTGGCCTCTTGGTCCATGACGCATGGTTGCCTCTCCTGAAAGCAGAGCCTTCCATTCCGTGAGATCAAAGTCTTCGTTGTATAAGTTAGAATCAATTGGCAGCATTCTTGAGATCCGGAAAGTCTAAACCTTGTCTGTGGTATTCCGAGTAGGATCTGGGATGGGATGACTGTGACGAGCTTCAAGCTCGTGAGTGCTGGGTGCAGTGACAGTGCGCAAAAGGATCATTGGATCTTATTCCGACACGATCGAGAACCGACAGATGATTAGCCCTACGTAACCCGTATCCGAACCTTTTTCACTGAGAAAATGGATGGTAGCCATTGACAACGGTGATCCACCTACATACAGCTTGCCATGGAAAGGAGTATGAATGATTGAATGAAGACAATAGGAAAGTTGAGATTCAGAAGGAATAATGCATCTCCATACGCTTATATGAAATTCCCACCAATGAATTACATAAGTATCTCTATCTTTATGTTATGTTTATTTATCTTTTAATTATCAAAGCTTCATAACCATTTGAATCCACCTGATTGAGATTTACAAGATGACCATAGCTTGCTTCAAGCCGACAATCTCCGTGGGATCGACCCTTACTCACGTAAGGTATTACTTGGACGACCCAGTGCACTTGCTGGTCAGTTGTGCGAAGTTGTGAAGAGACGTGTAAATCATGATATTGTGCACCAAGTTTTTGGCGCCGTTGCCGGGGATTTTTCGAGTTTGGACAACTGACGGTTCATCTTGTTGCTCAGATTAGGTAATTTTCTTCTTCTTTCAACCTTTATTTTATTTTCAAAAAGTTTTCAAAAATCTTTCTTCTTTTTCGTCTTTCCAAAATAATTTTCAAAAAATCCAAAAATTTTTTTTAATAAAATCATAAAAACCAAAAAATATTTTGTGTTTCTTGTTTGAGTCCAGTGTCAATTTTTAAGTTTGGTGTCAATTGCATGTTTTAATTTTTCTAAAATTTTTTTTTTCAAAAATTCATGCATTGCATTCTTCATGATCTTCAAGTTGTTCTTAATGACTCTCCTTGTTTGATCTTCATATTTTCTTGTTTTGTGTCTTTTGTTGTTTTTCATATATATTTTTGAATTCATAGTGTCTAAACATTAAAAATCTTTATGTTTGGTGTCTTGCATATTTTTCCTTTCTTGAAAATTTTTCAAAAATAAGTTCTTGATGTTCATCATGATCTTCAAAGTGTTCTTGGTGTTCATCTTGACATTCATAGTGTTCTTGCATGCATCATTTGTTTTAATCCAAAATTTTTATGTGTTGAGTCATTTAGTGGTTTTCTCTTTCCTTATTAAATTAAAAAAAATAAAAAAATATCTTTTCCTTATTTCACTCATAAATTTCTAAATCTTTGGGTTGACTCAGTCAAAATTTTTAAAATAAGTTGTTTCTTGTTAGTCAAGTCAAGATTTCAATCTCAAAAATTTATCTTTTCAAAATCTTTTTTCAAAAATAAAATCTTTTTCATTTTTCTTCTTAATATTTTCGAAAATTTTAAAAATTGATTTTCAAAATCTTTTTCTTATTTTTATTTCAAATTTTCAAAAACTTTACTAACAATTAATGTGATTGATTCAAAAATTTTAAGTTTGTTACTTTCTTGTTAAGAAAGGTTCAACATTTAAATTCTAGAATCATATCTTTTAGTTTCTTGTTAGTCAAGTCATTAACTTTAATTTTCAAAATCAAATCTTTCTAAATTTCTTTTTCAAATCTTTTTCAAAATAAATTTCAATCATATCTTTTTAATCATATCTTTTCAATCATATCTTTTCAAATCATATCTTTTTCAAAATCAATTTCAAAATCTTTTCTAACTTCTTATCTTTCCTAAATTGATTTTCAAATCTTTTTCAATTAACTACTTAACTTTTTGTTTGATTTTAAAATTCTTATCTTTTTCAAAACTACCTAACTACTTTTCTCTCTCTAATTTTTGAAAATCATTAACTTCTTTTTCAAAATTCTTTTTAATTAACCAATTGTTTTAGATTTTAATTTTATTCTATTTCTTCTCTTAATTTTTGAATTCTAACAAAATTTTAAAATAAAAACAAAAATATTTTCCTTTTCCTTTTAATTATTTTCGAAAACTCTTTCTCTCTCTTATCTATTTCTATTTATTTGCTAACACTTCTCTTCTACTCATAATTTGAACCCCCTCTCCCTCTCCGTGTTCGAGTTCTTCATCTCTTCTCTCTACATTATTCTTCTATTCTTTTCTTCTTCTACTCACATAAAGGAATCTCTATACTGTGACATAGAGAATTCCTCTTTCTTTTTTGTCCTCTTCTTTTTCATATGAGCAGGAGCAAGGACAAGGACATTCTTGTTGAAGCAGATCCTAAACCTGAAAGGACTTTGAAGAAGAAGCTAAGAGAAGCTAAAGCACAACAATCCAGAGAAAACCTTACAGAAAATCTCGAAAAAGAAGTAATGACAGAACCCAACAATAATAACAATGCAAGGAAGATGCTTGGTGACTTCACTGCACCAAATTCCAACTTCCATGGAAGAAGCATCTCAATCCCTGCCATTGGAGCAAACAACTTTGAGCTAAAGCCTCAATTAGTTTCTCTAATGCAACAGAATTGCAAGTTTTATGAACTTTCATTAGAAGATCCTTTTCAGTTCTTAATTGAATTCTTGCAGATCTGGTGATACTGTTAAGACCAATGGAGTTGATCCCGAGGTCTACAAGCTTATGCTTTTCCCTTTTGCTATAAGAGACAGAGCTAGAATATGGTTGGACTTTCAACCTAGAGATAGCCTGAACTCTTGGGATAAGCTGGTCACGACTTTCTTAGCCAAATTCTTTCCTTCTCAAAAGCTGAGCAAGCTTAAAGTGGATGTTCAAACCTTCAGGCAGAAAGAAGGTGAATCCCTCTATGAAGCTTGGAAAAGATACAAGCAACTAACCAAAAAGTGTCCTTCTGACATGCTCTCAGAATGGACCATCCTGGATATATTCTATGATGGTCTGTCTGAATTGTCTAAAATGTCATTGGACTATTCTGCAGGTGGATCTATTCACCTGAAGAAAACGTCTGCAGAAGCTCAGGAACTCATTGAAATGGTTATAAATAACCAGTTCATGTACACCTCTAAGAGGAATCCTGTGAATAATGGGACGCCTCAGAAGAAATGAGTTCTTGAAATTGATGCTTTGAATGCCATATTGGCTCAGAATAAAATATTGACTCAGCAAGTCAATATGATTTCTCAGAGTCTGAATGGATTGTAAAATACATCCAACAGTACTAAAGAAGCATCTTCTGAAGAAGAAGCTTATGATCCTGAGAACCCTGCAATGGCAGAGGTGAATTACATGGGTGAAGCCTATGGAAACACCTATAATACCTCATAGAGAAATCATCCAAATTTCTCATGGAAGGATCAACAAAAGCCTCAACAAGGCTTTAATAATGGTGGAAGAAACAGGTTTAGCAATAGCAAACCTTTTCCATGATCCTCTCAGCAACAGACAAAAAATTCTGAGCAGAGCCTCTCTAGCTTAGCAAACATAGTTTTTGATCTATCTAAGGCCACTCTCGGTTTCATGAATGAAACAAGGTCCTCCATCAGAAACTTGGAGGCACAAGTGGGCCAGCTGAGTAAAAGAGTCACTGAAACTCCTCCTAGTACTCTCCCAAGCAATACAGAAGAGAACCCAAAAAGAGAGTGCAAGGCCATAACCTTACTTGGTGTGGCCGAATGCACAGAGGAAGAGGAGGACGTGAATCCCAATGAGGAAGACCTCATGGGACGTCCTCTGGACAAAAAAAGAGTTTCCATTTGAGGAACCAGAGGAATCTGAGACTCATACAGAGACCATAGAGATTCCTTTGAACTTCCTTTTACCATTCATGAGCTCTGATAACTATTCATCTTCTGAAGAGGATGACGACATTACTGAAGGGCAAGTTGCCCAGTATTTAGGAGCAATCATGAAGCTGAATGCCAAGCTATTCGTTAATAAGACTTGGGAGGATGAACCTCCATTGCTCATTAATGACCTGAATACATGGGTTCAACAAACTTTACCTCAAAAGAAACAGGATCCTGGTAAATTCTTAATACCCTGTACCATAGGCACCATGACCTTTAAGAAGGCTTTGTGTGACCTGGGGTCAGGTATTAACCTCATGCCACTCTCTGTAATGGAGAAACTAGGGATCTTTGAGGTACAAGCTGTAAGAATCTCACTAGAGATGACAGATAAATCCATGAAAAGGCTTATGGACTAGTAGAGGACGTACTAGTGAAGGTTGAAGGCCTTTACATCCCTACTGATTTCATAATCCTAGACATTGGGAAGGATGAAGATGAATCCATCATCCTTGGAAGACCCTTCCTAGCCACAGCAAGAGCTGTGATTGATGTTGACAGAGGAGAGTTGGTCCTTCAATTGAATGAGGACTACCTTGTGTTTAAAGCTCAAAGATCTTCTTCTGTAACCATGGAGAGGAAGCACGGAAAGCTTCTCTCAATACAGAGTCAAACAAAGCCCCCACATTCAAACTCTAAGTTTGGTGTTGGGAGGCCACAACCAAACTCTAAGTTTGGTGTTGAGAGGCCACAACCAAACTCTAAGTTTGGTGTTGAGAGGCCCCAACTATGCTCTGATTATCTGTGAGGCTCCATGAGAGCTCACTGTCAAGCTATTGACATTAAAGAAGTGTTTATTGGGTGGCAACCCAATTTTTATTTATCTATGTCAAATTTCCATTGTCCATTATTATTTTATGTTTTCTTTAGGTTGATGATCATCTGGAGTCACAAAAACAACTGCAAAAATTAAAGCAAAATAAAAAATAACATTAAAAATAGCACACCCTGGAGGAGGAATTTACTAGCATTTAAACGCCAGTAAGAGTAGCAGAATGGGCGTTAAACACCCAGTCTGGCACCATTCTGGGCGTTTAACGCCAGAAAGAAGCAACAAGCTGGCGTTAAATGCCAGAAACAGGCTACAACTTGGCATTAAATGCCAGAAAAGGAAGAAAAGCTGGCGTTAAACGCCAGAAATAAGCAGCAACCTGGCGTTTAATGCCAGGATTGCATTCTAAGGGCATTTTGCATGCCTAAATGGAGCAGGGATGAGAAGTCCTTGACCCCTCAGGATCTGCGGATCCCACAGGATCCCCACCAACCTCAACTCATTCTCTCTCTCCCTCACACCTTTTCATAACATTCTTTCCCAAATACCCTTCACCAATTACCTCATTCCCTCTTCCCCAAAAAACCCCACCTACCTCACTTTTCAAATTCAAACACTTTTCCCTCCCAAACCCAACCCCAAATACACGAAGCAAACCTTCTACCCACTCCTATATAAACCCCTCATCCCTCTGGTGTACGAAATTGTGATCATCAATGGCGCCATCAACATGGTACGCTCAATTGCAATCTCAACTCTTTATCACAACTTCGCACAACTAACCAGCAAGTGCACTGGGTCGTCCAAGTAATAAACCTTACGCGAGTAAGGGTCGATCCCACGAAGATTGTTGGTATGAAGCAAGCTACGGTCATCTTGTAATTCTCAGTCAGGCAGATTCAAATGGTTATGAATGATGTATGAATAAAACATAAAATAAAGATAGAGATACTTATGCAATTCATTGGTGAGAATTTCAGATAAGCGTATGGAGATGCTTTGTCCCTTCCGTCTCTCTGCTTTCCTATTATCTTCATCCAATCCTTCTTACTCCTTTCCATGGCAAGCTGTATGTTGGGCATCACCGTTGTCAATGGCTACAGTCCCGT
>NC_029772.3:37781055-37781936 GCF_000817695.3 Arachis duranensis | reverse complement strand
TTTCTCTTGAATGCCGCCATCAATTCTAGCTTATACCACGAAGATTTCGATTAAGAAATCCAAGAGATAAACATTCAAGCCTTGTTTGCTGTAGAACGAAAGTGGTTGTCAGGCACGCGTTCATAAGTGAGAATGATGATGAGCGTCACATAATCATCACATTCATCATGTTCTTGGGTGCGAATGAATATCTTAGAACAAGAATAAGCTGAATTGAATAGAAGAACAATAGTAATTGCATTAATACTCGACGTACAGCAGAACTCCACACCTTAATCTATGGTGTGTAGAAACTCCACCGTTGAAAATACATAAGAACAAGGTCTAGGCATGGCCGAGAGGCCAGCCCCCAATAATCTAAGAACTAGACGTCCAAAGATGATCTAAGGATCTAAAGTGATCAAAAGATGTCTAATACAATAGCAAAAGGTCCTACTTATAGAGAACTAGTAGTTAGGGTTTACAAAAATGAGTAAATGACATAAAAATCCACTTCCGGGCCCACTTGGTGTGTGCTTGGGCTGAGAGTTGAAGCATTTTCGTGTAGAGACTCTTCTTGGAGTTAAACGCCAACTTTTGTGCCAGTTTGGGCGTTTAACTCCCATTCTTGTGCCAGTTTCGGCGTTTTACGCCAGAATTCTTGAGCTGACTTGGAACGCCTATTTGAGCCATCAAATCTCAAGCAAAGTATGGACTATTATGCATTTCTGGAAATCCCAGGATGTCTACTTTCCAACGCAGTTGAGAGTGCACCAATTGGGCTTCTGTAGCTCCAGAAAATCCACTTCAAGTGCAGGGAGGTCAGAATCCAAAAGCATCTGCAGTCCTTTTCAGCCTCTGAATCAGATTTTTGCTCAGGTCCCTCAATTTCAGCCAGAAAA
>NC_029772.3:37780266-37780827 GCF_000817695.3 Arachis duranensis | reverse complement strand
TCTCATCACAATACCAAACTTAAATTGTTGCTTGTCCCCAAGCAACTGAAGATCAAATAAGATAAAAAGAAGAGAATATGCAATGAATTCCAAAAACATCTATGAAGATCAGTATTAATTAGATGAGCGGGGCTTTTAGCTTTTTGCCCCTGAACAGTTTTGGCATCTCACTTTATCCTTTGAAACTCAAAATGATGGGCTTCTATAGGAACTCAGAATCCAGATAGTGTTATTGATTCTCCTAGTTAAGTATGATGATTCTTGAACATAGCTACTTTATGAGTCTTGGCCGTGGCCCAAAGCACTCTGTCTTCCAGTATTACCATTGGATACATACATGCCACAGACACATAACTGGGTGAACCTTTTCAGATTGTGACTCAGCTTTGCTAGAGTCCCCAATTAGAGGTGTTCAGGGTTCTTAAGCACACTTTTTTTGCCTTGGATCACAACTTTATTTTTTTATTTTTCTTTTCCCCCTTTTCATTTTTTTTGAATTCAATGCTTTTTCTTGCTTCAAGAATCATTTTTATGATTTTTCAGATCCTCAGTAACATGTCT
>NC_029772.3:37778775-37779088 GCF_000817695.3 Arachis duranensis | reverse complement strand
CGAGCAAAAGAAGAAAGAAGAGAGTAGAAGAAGAAGAAATAGAGGAGATGGAGGTGGCTTTGTGGTTCGACCAAGGGGGAGAAGTAGTGTTTAGGTTGTGTGAAAATGAAGGAGTGAAGAATGGTTTATATAGGGGTGGAGAGAGGGGTAGGGTTCGGAAATTATGGGTGGGTTTAGGAGGGGAAGTGGTTTGAATTTGAATGGTGAGGTAGGTGGAGTTTTATGAAGGATAGATGTGAGTGGTGAAGAGAATAGTGGGATTTGATAGGTGAGGGGTTTTTGGGGAAGAGGTATTGAGGTGATTGGTGAGTGG
>NC_029772.3:37778053-37778664 GCF_000817695.3 Arachis duranensis | reverse complement strand
AATTCATCCCTGCACCAAGTGGCGAGCAAAATTGCTCTTTATGCCAATTCTGGCGTTAAACGCCGGGCTGGTGCCCATTTCTGGTGTTTAACGCCACCTTCTTGCCCTTTCCTGGCATTTAACGCCAGTCTGGTGCCCCTTTCTGGCGTTAAACGCCTAGAATGGTGCCAGATTGGGTGTTAAACGCCCATTTGCTGCCCTTACTGGCGTTTAAACGCCAGCAAATTTTCCTCCAGGGTGTGCTATTTTTCTTTCTGTTTTTCATGCTGTTTTTACTTTTTCAATTGATTTTGTGACTTCCCATGATCATCAACCTGTAGAAAACATAAAATAACAAAGGAAAAATAGATAAATATAACATTGGGTTGCCTCCCAACAAGCGCTTCTTTAATGTTAGTAGCTTGACAGTGGGCTCTCATGGAGCCTTACAGATACTCAGAGCAATGTTGGAACCTCCCAACACCAAACTTAGAGGTTGAATGTGGGGGTTCAACACTAAACTTAGAAGTTGGTTGTGGCCTCCCAACACTAAACTTAGAGTTTGACTGTGGGGGCTCTGTTTGACTCTGTTTTGAGAGAAGCTCTTCATGCTTCCTCTCCATAGTTACAGA
>NC_029772.3:37777439-37777845 GCF_000817695.3 Arachis duranensis | reverse complement strand
TTCTGCCTAGTCAAGTCATCCAGTTCTTTGGTGAGCAAAGGGGGTTCATCCTCCCAAGTCTCATTACCAAATAACTTGTCATTTAACTTCATGATTTCTTTAAGGTATTTAGCAACTTGCTCTTCAGTGACATCTTCATCCTCTTCAGAGGAAGAATACTTATCAGAGCTCATGAATGGCAGAAGTAAATCCAATGGAATCTCTATGGTCTCAGTGTGAGCCTCAGATTCCTATGGTTCCTCATTAGGGAACTCATTGGAGGCCAGCGGACGTCCATTGAGGTCTTCCTCAGTGGCGATCACTGCCTCTTCCTCCTCTCCAAATTGGCCATGTAGGTCATGTTAATGGCCTTGCACTCTCCTTTTGGATTCTCTTCTGTATTGCTTGGAAGAGTACTAGGAGGGAG
>NC_029772.3:37775294-37776669 GCF_000817695.3 Arachis duranensis | reverse complement strand
ATATTCCAGTGGAAGTCTATGGAACTTGCAATTCTGTTGCATTAGAGAAACTAATTGAGGCTTAAGCTCAAAGTTGTTTGCTCCAATGGCAGGGATAGAGATGCTTCTCCCATAGAAGTCGGGAGTAGGTGCAGTAAAGTCACCCAGCACCTTCTTTGCATTGTTGGCATTATTGTTGTTTTCGGCTGCCATGTCTTCTTTTTTGAAGATTTCTGTTAGGTCCTCTACAGAAGGTAGTGCTTTAGCTTCTCTTAGCTTTCACTTCAAGGTCCTTTCAGGTTCAGGGTCAGCCTCAACAAGAATGCTTTTGTCTTTGATCCTGCTCATATGAAAGAGAAGAGAACAAGAAAATATGGAATCCTCTATGTCACAGTATAGAGATTCCTTGAGGTGTCAGAGGAAAAGAAAAATAGAAGGAAGAGGTAGAAGAATTCGATCTTAGAAAGATAGAGTTCGAATTGTACATGTTAGTCCATAAATAGAAGGATGTGAGAAGAGGGGAAGAAATTTTCGAAAATAAATTAAAAAGATTTTAAAAACATTTTGAAAATTGATTGATGATTTTCGAAAACTAAGATTGAGAAAGAAGTAAAGTGATTTTTGAAAAAGATTTTGAAATTAGAATTCATAAAGATATGATTGAAAACTATTTTTGAAAAAGATGTGATTAAGAAGATATAATTGAAAAGATATAGTTTTAAAAAGATATGATTGAGAAGATATGATTTGGAAAAACAATTTAAAAAGATTTGATTTTTAAAATCAATGACTTGGCTAACAAGAAAAGATATGATTCAAACATTAAACCTTTCTCAACAGAAAAGGCAACATACTTGAAATGTTGAATCAAATCATTAATTGTTAGCAAGTATTTTTGAAATTGGAAAGAAATTGATTTTGAAAATATATGATTGAAAAGATATGATTTGAAAAAGATTTGATTTTGAAAAATTTTGAAAACTAAAAAAAATTCGAATTAAAAACAAAATCTTCCCTCTTGTGCCATCCTGGCATTAAACGCCCAGAATGGTATACATTCTGGCGTTTAACGCCCAAAATGCTACCCTTTTGGGCGTTAAATGCCCAGCCAGGTGCCTTGGCTGGCGTTTAAACGTCAGTTTTCCTTCTTCACTGGGCGTTTTGAACGCCCAGCTTTTTCTATGTATATCCTCTGCTGTATGTTCTGAATCTTCAATTCTCTGCATTATTGACTTGAAAAGACACAAATTAAAATTTTTTTTGGATTTTTAATGATGAGGAAAAATCACAATGCAACTAAAATCAAATAAACAATGCATGCAAGACACCAAACTTAGAAGTTTGTATACTACTGACACTAACAAATTGAGAATGCATATGAGAAACAACAAAACAC
>NC_029772.3:37728957-37774874 GCF_000817695.3 Arachis duranensis | reverse complement strand
GCAACGGCGCCAAAAACTTGGTGCACGAAATTGTGATCATCAATGGTGCCATCAACATGGTACGCTCAATTGCAATCACAACTTCGCACAACTAACCAGCAAGTGCACTGGGTCGTCCAAGTAATAAACCTTACGCGAGTAAGGGTCGATCCCACGGAGGTTGTTGGTATGAAGCAAGCTATGGTCATCTTGTAAATCTCAGTCAGGCAGATTCAAATGGTTATGAATGATTTATGAATAAAGCATAAAATAAAGATAGAGATACTTATGCAATTTATTGGTGAGAATTTCAGATAAGCGTATGGAGATGCTTTGTCCCTTCCGTCTCTCTGCTTTCCTACTGTCTTCATCCAATCCTTCTTACTCCTTTCCATGGCAAGCTGTATGTTGGGCATCACCGTTGTCAATGGCTACAGTCTCGTCCTCTCAGTGAAAATGTTCAACTCTGTCACAGCACGGCTATTCATCTGTCGGTTCTTGATCATGTCGGAATAGAATCTAGTGATTCTTTTGCGTCTGTCACTAACGCCCCACAATCGCGAGTTTGAAGCTCGTCACAGTCATTCAATCCGTTGAAAATACATAAGAACAAGGTCTAGGCATGGCCGAGAGGCCAGCCCCCAATAATCTAAGAACTAGACATCCAAAGATAATCTAAGGATCTAAAGTGATCAAAAGATGTCTAATACAATAGCAAAAGGTCCTACTTATAGAAAACTAGTAGCTAGGGTTTACAGAAATGAGTAAGTGACATAAAAATCCACTTCCGGGCCCACTTGGTGTGTGCTTGGGCTGAGCATTGAAGCATTTTTGTGTAGAGACTCTTCTTGGAGTTAAACGCCAACTTTTGTGCCAGTTTGGGCGTTTAACTCCCATTCTTGTGCCAGTTCCGGTGTTTTACACCAGAATTCTTGAGCTGATTTGGAACGCCTGTTTGGGCCATCAAATCTCGGGAAAAGTATGGACTATTATACATTGCTGGAAAGCCCAGGATGTCTACTTTCCAACGCAGTTAAGAGCGCGCCAATTGGGCTTCTGTAGCTCCATAAAATCCACTTCGAGTGCAGGGAGGTCAGAATCCAACAGCATCTGCAGTCCTTTTCAGTCTTTGAATCAGATTTTTGCTCAGGTCCCTCAATTTCAGCCAGAAAATACCTGAAATCACAGAAAAACACACAAACTCATAGTAAAGTCCAAAAAAGTGAATTTTAACTAAAAACTAATAAAAATGTAATAAAAACTAACTAAAACATATTAAAAACATACTAAAAACAATGCCAAAAAGCGTATAAATTAACCGCTCATCACCCTCCTTCAATTTCACACAGCACAAACACCTTATACCCCCTTGGCCAAATTCACACTCTACCTCCATATCCTCCATTTTATTCTTCTTTCCCTTCTTTCTTTCTTCTTTTGCTCGAGGACGAGCAAATCTTTTAAGTTTGGTGTGGTAAAACCATTTCTTTTTTGTTTTTCCATAACCATTTATGGCAACTAAGGCCAGAAAAATCTCTAGAAAGAGGAAAGGGAAGGCAAAAGATTCCACTTCCGAGTCATGGGAGATGGAGAGATTCATCTTAAAAGTCCATCAAGACCACTTCTATGAAGTTGTGGCCAAGAAGAAAGTGATCCCTGAGGTTCCTTTCATGCTCAAGAAGAATGAGTATCTGGAGATCCGACATGAGATCTGAAGAAGAGGTTGAAAAGTTCTCACCAACCTCATTCAACAAGTCAGAATCTTAATGGTTCAAGAGTTCTATGCCAATGCATGGATCACTAGGAACCATGATCAAAGTATAAACCCGAATCCAAAGAATTGGCTTACAATGGTTCGGGAGAAATACTTAGATTTCAGTCCAGAAAATGTAAGGTTGGCGTTCAACATGCCAATAATGCAAGAAAATGCATGCCCCTACACTAGAAGGGTCAACTTTGACCAAAGGTTGGACCAAGTCCTCATGGACATATGTGTGGAAGGAGCTCAATGGAAAAGAGACTCAAGAGGCAAGCCGGTTCAATTGAGAAGATCGGACCTTAAGCTTGTGGCTAGAGGATAGTTGGAGTTCATCCAACGCTCCATCATTCCTACTAGCAACCGATTCGAAGTAACTGTGGATCGGGCCATCATGATCCATAGTATCATGATTGGAGAGGAAGTGAAAGTTCATGAGATCATACCTCTGGAACTCTACAAGGTGGCTGACAAGTCCTCCACTTTGGCAAGGTTAGCCTTCCCTCATCTCATCTGTCACCTATGCAATTCGGCTGGGACTGACATAGAAGGAGACATCCTCATTGAAGAGGACAAGCCCATCACTAAGAAAAGGATGGAGCAAACAAGAGAGCCCACTCATGGACCTTAACAAGAGCATAAGGAAACCCTTCATCAAGAAATCCCTGATATGCCTCAAGGTATGCATTTTTCTCCACACAACTATTGGGAGTAACTCAACACCTCTTTGGAAGGCTTGAGTTACAACATAGACCAACTAAGGGTGGAGCACCAAGAACAATAAAGGCAAGGAAGAGGCATAGAGGAGCTCAGGCGTTCCATTGGATCTTCAAGAGGAAGAACTAGCCGCCATCACTAAGGTGGACCCGTTCTATGATTTCCTTGTTCTTATTTTTCTATTTTTCAAATTTGATGCTTTATGTTTGTCTATGTTTGTGTCTTCACTACATGATCATTAGTATCTAGTGTTTATGCCTTAAAGCTATGAATAATTCCATGAATCCTTCACCTCTCTTAAATGAAAAATGTGCCTAATCACAAAAGAACAAGAAGTACTTGAATTTCAAATTTTATCTTGAAATTAGTTTAATTATTTTGATGTGGTGGTAATACTTTTTGTTTTCTAAATGAATGCTTGAACAGTGCATATTTTTTTATAGTGAAGTTTATGAATGTTAAAATTGTTGGCTCTTGAAAGAATGATGAACAAAGAGAAATGTTATTGATAATCTGAAAAATCATGAAATTGATTCTTAAAGCAAGAAAAAGTAGTAAAAAATATATAGAAAAAATGGCAAAAAAAAGAAAAAGAAAGAAAACAAAAAAGCAAGCAGAAAAAGCCAATAGCCCTTTAAACCAAAAGAAAAGGGTAAAAAGGGATCCAAGACTTTGAGCATTAATGGATAGGAGGGCCTAAAGGAATAAAATCCTAGCCTAAGCTGCTAAATCAAGCTGTCCCTAACCATGTGCTTGTGGCATGAAGGTCCAAGTGAAAAGCTTGAGACTGAGTGGTTAAAGTCGTGATCCAAAACAAAAAAAGTGTGCTTAAGAACTCTGGACACCTCTAACTGGGGATTCTAGCAAAGATGAGTCACAATCTGAAAAGGTTCACCCAGTTATGTGTCTGTGGAATTTATGTATCCAGTGGTAATACTGGAAAGTTGTGCAACAAATGGGAAGTATGGAGATTGTCGAAGAAGTAGAAGTGGTTAAAAGCCTAGGCGAAGTTGAAGAAAAGGTGGATTCCATGCTTGAGAACACTTCCACACCAAGTGATGTTATTGACAATTTTGTGGAAGTTATTGAACCTTCTTCTATTGAGCATGTGGTGCACGAAACTAGCTCCGCACGTTTTGCACAGATAGACGGACAAGTATACCGAGTCGTCCAAGTAATACCTCAGGCGAGTGAGGGTCGATCCCACAGAGATTGTTAGTTTGAGCAAGCAGTGGATACCTTGCAGATCTTAGTCAGGCGGGTAGAAAATATAGTTGTCACGAGAAAACGCATAGAACAGATAAATAAATAAAACATTACTAGATAGGTGTGAAATCTATGGTAGAAAAATAGTTGAGGCTTTGGAGATGCTTCTCCCTTCTGGATCAACTTTTCTCACCATCTACTCCAACTTCTGATTGATTCATTCCATGACAGTCTGTATATGATTAACGTCAGGTCAGTAGTCATTAATCTCCTCTGCTTCAAATCAAACGCCGAGTCAGCGGTCATCCAATCTGAATGGGGGTAAAACTCTAGCAGTCCATTCCCTTGGTGATCCTACTCAAAATGCCACAAATATGGTCGAATCTTCCAGATCAGAGAACGCTGCTCCTTTGGTTCTAGCCTATACCATAAAGGCCCTAATCGCCCCGCACCTTGGTTGAACTGATGTCTCAAGAAGTCCCCAACGAAGCCGTGGATTAGCCGTCTAAGAGATGTATAATCAAGCTTGTGGTTCAATACTATCTCATCAAGGACTTGCAAGAACCTATGTAGAATTGGGATGACAGTCGAGTTACACTCCCAACCCATTAGGACGAAGAAACAAAGATACATCTTAGAATAGAATCAAGCATAGATTGAAGTAAAATAATGATATTATTAATCCATAAGAATCAGCAGAGCTCCTAACCTTAACCTTAGGAGGTTAGTAACTCATACTGTACATAATGTAAAATGTGAAAAGTAAAAATATGCTAGAGAGATGAGGTCGAAGATCCTAAACATGGTTGATCTCCTCCTATATATACTAATCTGCTAACTAAGAATTACAGAAATAAGATAAACTAGGTTGATAGTGCGAAAATCCAGTTATGGGGCCCACTTGGTGAGTGTTTGAGCTGAGCTAAGGGTGTCTCCACGTGCTAGGACTCCTTGGGGAATTGAACGCTGGCTTGGGCCTCCCTTTTGGGCATTGGACGCCACCTGCTCCCTTTTGGGCGTCCAACGCCAGGAATAGAGTGGAGTACTGGCGTTGAATGCCAATTTTGGAGCTTTATTTCCAGAGCAAAGTATATACTATTATATATTTTTGGAAAGCCCTAGATGTTAGCTTTCCATAGCCATTAAGAGCGTGCCATTTAAACTTCTGTAACTCTAGAAAAGCTCCTTTGAGTGCACGTAAGTCAGATCTTGACAGCATCTGCAGTCCTTTCTCTGTCTCTGAATCATACTTTTGCTCAAGCTCCTCAATTTCATCCAGAAAATACCTGAAATCACCATAAAACACACAAAATCAAAGTAGAATCCAAAAATATTTATTTTTCACTAAAACCTATGAAAACATAATGATACTTAAACAAAACATAATGAAAACTATATGAAAATGATGCTAAAAAGCGTATAAAATATCCGCTCATCAGCATGAATTTGATGTTGAAGGGGATAATGTACAACTTCTTAGGCATATTGTGAATGATGAGAGATTAAAAGAGGTTGAGCAAGCAATAAATCCTATTATTGAATATGATTCCACGCTAACTAATGTGCTATTTGAGATTGTTGAATCTTCCTCATTGTGTTGTAAAATTGATGTTGAAGAGGCTAGACCGCAACCTCCAACACATGACTTGAACAATGAGGAATGTATAGAAGAAGTTGGTGAGAAAGGAATTGAATTGGAAGAAAGGTACCAAGAGGAAGAGGTTGAAGTTGAAGAAGCTTGCCAAGAGGTAGAAGCAGTCAAGGAAGAGTACAAGGGAGTGGAGCTTGCAAGATCATTAAAAACACCTCTCCCCAAGGCATTACCATCCAACACAACATTCAAGTGGGTAAAATTCTTATCCTTAAACTTTACTTTTCCACTTGAATATGGTTTTCTTGAGACAGATGGTCAACTTAGAGTTCTTTGTGGCTTTAAGAGCAAAAGAGAGATGGTTAGTAGTTGGAGTTGTCATGCTAGGTTCATTGTGGTTGAAAGCTCAAAATCTAAATGCAAAGGTTGGTGTAGAGCTAGATTGCTTGGGTCTAGGAAGCTGTTTGGTGCTTGAAGGAGAATTCAGATTGTGAACCACCCAATTGGAATTGTGATGATCAACTTGAAGAAAGGGTGATGACAAACAAGGTTTGGGATCCCAGAGGTTATTGGAAGTCCAAGCATTGGTGAAAGTTTCAAAATGAGTTCAAGCACAAGCCACCATGACAAGGAGCTCACCAAATGTCTAACTTAAGGACTTTAACTAAAAGTGATAGGTGGGAGACATCCCACCATGGTAAACTCTTCCTATTTTTCCTTTTATTTATATTGGTAATAAGTTGAATTTTCACTTTTAGTTAGGTTTATTTAGTCCAAGTTGTGGTTTAGCTTGTTTAATAATATTTGGCATTGCTTTGGGTAGCTTATCAGTTTTCTTAAAAAAAAGGTGCGTCCCACATGGGTGCCTCACTGACGCGTACGCGTCATGTTACCTTTTTGGCTAGCCACGCGTGAGCGTGGACGACGCACACGCATCGTATCTCAATGCCGTAATGCTGGTACAAAATCCAGAGACTTATGATGGTACCGTGATGATTTTGTGCGCGGAGCACAATAGGTCTCCACGCGTTCGCGTGACTGACGCGTATACGTCACTTGCTCTTTCGCGTAAGCATCGCATCCCGAATTCAAATAAAAAGAGTGCGCTATCCTGTTTCTCTTCTCTCTCCTTCTTTTTGAATTCTTTCTCTCCTTCCCCAATTTCTTTTCTTCCCTACTTCTCTTCTTCTCTTCTATTTTCTTCTCAAATTTCTCAACATTTCTCAATTACATTTTTCCGCTTTCCCTTCTCCCTCTTTTCGAAACTTTCACTTCTCATTTTTTCTAATTTTTCATCTGCATACTTTCATTTATCACATTTTACTTTTGTTCTTGTAAGCTTGTTCTTGTTTTCTTTTCTAAGTTTTGATATTTTATCATTAGTGTTGAATTTTCTTACTCAACTGTTGAATATTTTTTGCATTATTTTGGTGCTTCTTAACTTGTTTGATATTGTTGGGTGCTGAAATTTTTAAATCAATGCTTAATTTTTTGTGATACTTGCATTCTTTGTGCATTGATATGGACTCACATTGTCTTTCATAACCTATTTTTTCTTACTTATTATTTGCAAATTTTGCCCCACACACAAGATTAGTGCTTTAGTCCTTCCTAACTCATTATTCTTTATTTTGTGCATCATTATCATTGAGTTAGGATGGGACCAAATGCTCTCATGTTTATCACTAATTTTGTCTATGTCAATTCTTGTTTTTACTTGATGCTTCCGAGTATTCTTTTCATTTATTTATGCTTTGACTTTCCTCTTACATCAAGTGTTAGTTGATATGCCATTCGCTTATATTACCTTCTCACTTACATGTTGTAGCTACCATATAGTTGAGAACTCCACTCTTATTTGGCATTAGCCCCACCTATATTTTATTTGCTTTGATATCTTTGTTTTCGGGCTTAATCTCTTTCTTTTTCTCTCTTTTTAGGCTGGCCACCAAGAAGGGAAAGAAAAGGCTTCTAAATGGATGGACAAACAAGTTCCTCTGCATAATCTTTTGAAGGAACTCAGCAGTTGTAGCATCTCACCCTAGTCCACTTTGCTCATCTTTGCATGCACCGAGGACGATGCAATCTCTAAGTGTGGAGAGGTCGAGGACTGACTTCCGTGGGTAATTACTTCCTTTTCAACACTAATTCTTAATCTTCTTTGCTAATTAGTTGCTTGCATTTAGGTACTACTTGGTTGAAGTAATAATTTCCTTTCCAAGAAACTATTTTTGGGAATTTCACTAATTTTAATCAAAACTTTTGTTGAGCTTGCTTAAAGAAATTTATTTTAAAACAAGGTTTTAGAGCTAGAACACACAACCCATTGAGATTTTTGAACCTACTTGATTGGTTGCATCCTATCAACCAATATTTTGTTTCGGTGTATGTTGTTCTCTCTAAAATTATGATCTTTTTCTTGCTTGATTTTATATTTCCATTGTTTGATGTATGCATGCACTTATGTGATTAAGGTATTTGTTTCACTAAACTTACATATCCATATGGCCTTATCCTTTCATCATCCTTTGCAAACTAATGTTGAGCCTATTTACCCCATTTGTTCTCTATTTTAGCACATCACTAACTCTAAGCAGAAAATAATGAATGTTCTTGATAAACCACTATTTTATAGTTTATATTGTGTTTAATTGTGTGGTTTTGTCGTGATCCTTACCCACTTATTCATCAATTTAGCATGCATTTAGATTTCCTTCCTGAATTTATTACATGTTTGAAAATTGCTTCCTAGAGACTTTAATTATTTAATTTTAATTCTCCTTTATTCCATTCAATGCCGTAATCTGTGTGTCAAGCATTTCAGGCTTTATAGGGCATAAATGAGACGGAGATTGGAGAGGAAGCTAGCAAAAATGGAAGGAACACAAGAGTTTGAGGAGATAACCAGCGAAAAGTGACGCGGTCGCATGGCTCACGCGACCGCGCGAAGGAGCGCAAATCGCAGTGACGCGGCCGCGCGGATTGGAAAGCACAAGCAACGCGGTAGCGTGGACGACGCGAACGCGTGAAGAGGAAAAGCGCCAGCGACGCGTCCGCATGGACGACGCGATCGCGTGACATGCGTGATCTGCATAAACTGCAGAATCTGAAACCAGCGATTTTGGACCCTATTTCGGCCCAGTTTTCGGTCCAAAACAGCAGACTAGAGTCAGAGAATATGCAGAAACAACAAAAAAAAGAAAAGACATTCATGGAGTAGTTTAGATCTAGTTTTTGGACTCTCTTAGGTTTTTTTCTCTCTAGTTTTAAGAATTTTAATTTTCAATTGATCTTAGCATTGGAACATTGAGAAGAGTTATTTTCCTCATCAAGACTTCATCACTCTAGTTTGTTCTCTTAACTTGGTTTTATTCTTCCATGTTCTTTGTTATGTTCAATTTTGTCATTCAGATATTTTTATGATTAATTAATGCAAGGATTATTTCTTTTTAATTTAAATTCCATTCCAATAATCATGTCTTCTTTTAATACCCTTTCATGTGCCATGGATTCTTTATTTACAATGCGTGAGTAGTTTCATTACTTGATGGGGAGTTGATTAAAAGGAACTCTTGAGTTGGAAGGATTAAAAGAAAAATTTGTAATTGGGTTGAATGTTGGATTGCTATCCTGTCACCGACGCCAATCCCTTTGAACTAAGTGGGTTGCAATTTGTGAATAGATCTGGCATTCCCACTTGTTTGACTTTCCCTTACCTAGTAAAGGATAACCAAACAGAGTAACCATTAATTATAAATCAATCTTAAAAATCATTCCATCAATGATAAAGATTCTAACCAATCACTTGTTTGACTTTCTCTTACCTAGTAAGGGATAACCAAACAGAACAACTATTAATTATAAATTAATCTTACAATCACACCATCAATGATAGAGATTCTAACCAATCAATTCCCAGTCAAGGCCTCTTATTTTTATTATTTAAAATTCCTCAATTTAAATCCCAATTTACTTAGCTCAACTCTTTTTGGAATATCTGATTAATAAAACATCACATTTTTCTGCAACTCGTTGGGAGACGACCTGGGACTTAAAACTCCCAGTAATTTTAATTTAAACTTTCAGTGACATATTTCTAAATTGATAGGCAGATTTTTGGTGAGTTAAGAACTATACTTGCAACGTAACCATTTTAATAAATTTTTAATTCACCAGCTTCTGCACTCCATCAGTTCTTAATTTGAATCCTTGGTTAACTTAGACTAGTGAGAGTGTGCATGATTTTAAGTGTGGGAAAATTAGGTATGGGAATGCTTGGTTTGGGAATTGAATATTGTATATTTTGCAAAAATGTGAAAGGAATTTTGGGCGCATGTTCATGCATTCAATACCTTAATCATATGCATTGATCTCTCATAAATATAATCCACCACATATATAAAAAGAATAAAAAAAAGAAAAGTAATTAAAAGGTACAAAATGCCCCAAAGTAAATGGTGTTAGTAATGCATATTTATTGTACTCAAAATGGGAATGCATGAATATGTGGAAAAGATAGTTAATGGGTAGTTAGGTTTTGTATAGTAATTACGTGGATTGTCTTAGGTTAGGTGGGAAGTTTAGGTTGATCAAGGATTCATATTTTAGTCCACATGACCAAATACAATCCTACCTTGACCATAACTTTATTACAACCCTTGAAAAGACCTCTTGATATGTGTATTCGTGCATTAAATTTTTGTTGATTGGTAGAAGAAGAGCAAGCCTTAAAAAGCATGACTAGTAGAGAACTAAGAGAATCGATCTTCAAACACTAGAATGATTAGAGTGTATATACTTCCGTGAGGGTTCGGTGCTCGATTCTTTGTTCCTGGCTTTCACGAGCTTTCTTCTTGAAATTCTACTTGTACTTCATTTTGAGATTTGAATTAGTAGAATCCAGATCATATTTGTTCTTGAAAGATTTATTTACTTTTAACTAAGTAGGTAGAAGCATTCAGCATGTAGTTGCATTCATATAGATAGGTTGCATTGCATAAGTCCTACCATTTCCCTTCACTCTTTTGGTTCCCTTAAGCTTAGCATGAGGACATGCTAATGTCTAAGTGTGGGAAGATTGATAAATCATTATTTTATGATTTATTTTGTATTAGATTGAGTGAATTTTATCAATTATTCTTACACCATTTTATATAAATTGCATGGTTTTATAAATCCTTCTGAATTTGCACTATGATTGAAAACATGCTTCTTTGGCCTTAAAATTGCTAATTTTTAATCTTCTCTTATTATCATTCGATGTCGTGATATGTGTATTAAGTGTTTTCAGGTTTTATAGGGCAGGAATGGCTTAGAGGATGGAAATGAAGCATACAAAACTGAAAGGAACACATGAATTTGGAGATTTGAAAAGCTGGTCTCGATGCGTACGCATGGATGACACGTACGCGTGACCAAGCCATAACCAAATGACACGTACGCGTGGCTGACGCCTAATGCGTGAGCATCTTCTCTATCTTTTCCTAGTAAATTTGCATGCATAGTTTAATTAATTTTGATTAAATTTGTATTTTATTTTAAAATAGAAAAAAAATTTTATTTTGGTTTTAAAATTTTTTTTAAATTAATTAGGATTAGATATAAAAGAGAAAATAAACTTCTCTTCTGGGGAATTCCATCTCATTCTGAAAATTACAGTTTACCAGAATCCTAGTTTTCACTCTTTTCCACGAGCAACTAAACATCCACTGTTAGGGTTAGGAGCTCTGTCTATTGTATGGATTGATTCTGTTCCTTGTTTTTTCTATTTTAATTTATGTACTGATTTATATTTCAAGAATTATTTTCGTTCTTTATTTTATGAAATTGGGTGGAACGGAAGTATGACCCTCTTTCTAATTGAGTTCTTGTATAACTTGAAAAATCTCTTTACCTGAACAACAGCTTGAAAACATATTCTTCTAAATTTCTAATTATCTGGATTTAACAGGATACATGACATATAATCCTCTTATATTTGGGTAATTAGGATTTCTGTGGCATATAACTAGAATTGAACTTTACCCTCTAATTGGAATTAATTGACCAAGGAATTGGTGGTTGATGAATTTTAGAGGAGACTAAAAAGGTCTAAGGAATTAGGGTTTAGTCATATATAGTTTGCCAGGAATTAGGGTTTAGTCATATATAGTTTGCCGGAAAATAAATAACTCTGAAGCCTTAACTGCTTTCTCCATATATTATTCACAACTTATTTACTGCTTGCTTTATAAATCTTCTAAATTTACTATTTAATGCAATTGAGACCCAAACGCTCTTTTCTGTTTGTCTAACTAAGCAAATCACTTAATCATTGTTGCTTAATCCATCAATCCTCGTGGGATCGAACCTCACTCACCTGAGGTATTACTTGGTACGACCTGGTGTACTTGTCAGTTAGTTTGTGGTTATTAATTTTGCACCAACGCCTACGTGTGGTGATAAATGGAAAATTTACGGTTTAGAATTTCACAATAAGATCTCGTTGCAAGTATAGTTTCTAAACCAACAAATAATCCTTTCATACAAAAATTTGGTTGTCACTAAAACAAACCCCAATGAAAATAACCGAAGTATTCAAACCTTGGGTCGTTCTCCCTAGGAATTGCAATAAAGTGTTCTTGTTATTGGTTATGGGATGTATATTTTGGGGTTTTGAGTAAGAAACATGAATAGTAAATGGCAAGAAAGTAAACTAATAGCTAAGAAAGCTCTTGGCAAGGTATGAGAACTAGAAATCCTATCCTCATTATCTTCCTCAATTGTGACAACAATTGGTCATTGCTCCTACTTAGTCAATCTCTAACTATGAAGGAAAGTTAAGTGGATGAATCAATTTAATTCCTCAAGTCCTAGTCAACTCCTAAGGAAATACTAGAGTTAGTGGAATTCAAATCAACTAGCAACTTTCAAATATCAATCAACAAAGGAGTTTGAGAACTCAAGAGTCTCCAATTACTCAACCAAAGCCAAGAGGAGAAAATCTAAACTAACATCCTCCCAAGCATTCAATCAAACACTTGGAAGGTGTAAAAAGAAAGCAAGATAGAATTGCAAGAAATATAAATCTACAATCACTAATTGCAAGGAAAGTCACAACAACAAATCAAATCAATAATAAAGGAACATAGAACATGAATTGCATTAAAGAGAAATAGAAGAAACAAAAGTGCATCAACATAAAAGTAAAGAATTACAAGAATTAAATGCTAAACTAGAGAGAGGAAATGTAGAAGAACAAGAATTGATAAAGGAAAAGTGAATCAAAACATAAACTAAACCTAGATATAAGAAATCCTAATCTAGATCTAACCTAATTCTAGAGAGAAGAGAGAGCTTCTGTCTTTAGAAACTATCCTAAAGCATTTCCCTCCAAAATTCAATTATGACTCCCCCCTTTGACTCCTCTTGATTTCTGCATATAATAGGCTCAGAAGTGAGTTAGATTTCGATCTGGGAAGCCCAAAATTCGCCCCCAGTGTTTTTACTTTAATGAAGTCACGTGCGAGTATTGACGCGTACACGTCATGTACGCGTACGCGTCGCAATACAACCTCAAATTCAGGCGTGCGCGTCGTTGAATTCGTCCCAAATCCTTGATTTTCCATGATTTCTCCACCTTGCATGCTTTTCTCTTTATTCCTTTGATCCATCCCTAGCCTCTTAAACCTGAAATCACTAACAAACATATCAAGGCATCTAGTGGAATTAAAGGTAAATCAAAATCAACCAATTTAAGGCCTAGAAAGCATGTTTTCACACTTAAGCACAAATTAAGAAGAAATAATGAAACCATACCATTTCATTGGATAAATGTAGGAAAAATGGATAAAATCCACCTAAATTAAGCACAAAATATACCACGAAGTAGCGGTGCATCAAATCTCCCCACACTTAAACCAAGCATGTCCTCATGCTTAAATCATGAAAGAAGCAAAGGGTACTATCATTTATTCAAGAGTAAATAGCCATTTCTGATCATGAAAGATTCGAACGCTGACAAAACTGACCATGAAAAATTAAAACTAAAGTTATACCCATATAAGATACATTTTGTTCGACAAAAATGACCAATCTTTAAATTTTTGTTTATAATTCCGTAAATACCTCCACCTTTCATCTTCTTTCATCTTCAAACCCAATTCCCAACCCTAACAATACAAGCGCCACTCCCTTCTCCTCCTATGCCTCTACCTCTACCCTCCCAAGTTCAACCTCGAGTTCATCATCGTCTTTAAACAGCTTCAAAAGACGAGCATGCTGGGCTTCTCGCCTCTTATTTTGCCATAATTTGAAAAGAAAAACAGATAGTGCTAACAGATCCACCACACTGAGGCATACTATAATTATCTTGATCCCCATAGAGCTTTTATGACTCACATCTTTATCTTCATTTTTGGTACCAGATGCCTCAACAAGTCCTTCAAGAATACCCAACTTTCAAGAATACCCCCCACCTTTCATCTTCTTTCATCTTCCTATCCTAACAAAAAAACCTCCGCTCCCTTCTTTTCCTGTAACCTCTACCCTCAACCCTTCTCCGCCGCCACAACCCCTTCTACCACCACCATCCCCTTTATTCCCCCTCACCCTCCCTATCTCTTTATCCCCTATCACCAACTCCTCGTTCATTTGAGCTTAAGCCTATTTGTCCAGTTCTTCATGCCTGATCAAGTCCCTTATCACGATTCTTAAGAAGATCACAAACAATGTTGGTAAAAAAAAGATGACCATGAGTGAGTTAAATATGGAGAATCAGTGACCGTGTTCCTCCACGAAAGAGTCGCACCGTTCCCTCTAAGCAAATTTCCAAGGAGAAAAGGGGTTTTTGTAACAGCAAGATACCTCCTGAGGCAGCTCCTCAGCCTCACACGGGGGCTGCCGCCGCTGCCATTTGGCGCTTGTGTCTCCTTTTTGGCTCTGGTGGACCTTCTCGAGGTCTCGGTTCGCCACCAGGTACTTGTCGTGGTGGCTGCGGAGCTTATCGGCTTTTGCCTTGGTGAAGAACTCCATTAATAGAAAAATAGTTAGGTGAAGCTGGAAACTGAGCTATATGGCTATGCGGGAAGTACATGACTTTCAATTATTTGTGTACTTGTATAACTCTTTATATATTATACTCTTTGTGCCATTATTGTTTGATGATGATGTGTTCAAATGAACGAGGAGCTGGTGATGAGGGATGGAGGGGAAGGGAGGGGATGGTGGTAGTGGAAGGAGGTTGTGGCGGTAGAGAAGCATGGCGGGTGAAGGGTAGAGGTAGATGCAGAGGAGGAAAAGGGAGCGGCGCTTGTATTGTTAGGGTTAGGAATTGGGTTTGAAGATGAAAGAAGATGAAAGGTGGGGGTATTTACGGAATTATAAAAAAATTTAAAGATTGGTCATTTTGTCGAACAAAATGTATCTTATATGGATATAACTTTAGTTTTAATTTTTCATGGTCAGTTTTGTCAGCGTTCGAATCTTTCATGGTCAGAAATGGCTATTTACTCTTTATTCAATGTAAACTATACTATATAAATGAAATCTATCTAAATGAATGCAATTGCTTGGTCAAAATAAATCAACTCCCAAGAAAGTATATATATAAGCACATGAAGGCTAAAGATCTTAGCAACCAAATCAAACCACAATTGAATTGAGCTATTAAAGATTTTACAAACTTGCAAGAAAAATGATGATTCTATGTGAAAACATGTAATTGAGCATCGAACCCTCACCGGATGTGTTTGCACTCTATTCACTCAAGTGTTTAGGGTTGATTCGCTCAATTCTCCCCTAATCATGCTTTCTATGATTTGTTTTTCATCTAACAATCAACAATTATTCATGCATGCATACAAATATCATGAGGACTTTTCATTAGGTTGTAATGGGGTTAGGGTCAAGGTAAGATGCATATGGTCAAGTGAGCTTGAGATTTGAATCTTTGATCAACTTAAACTTCCCACCTAGCCTATATGACAACCTATACAATTTTAAAGCTAACCTAACTACCTATTCTTCACTTTTTCACATATTCATGCATTCTTTTCTTGATCACAACTCATATGCATTGGTTATTATTGAGCTTCATTTTGGGGCATTTTGTACCCTTTTTATTTCTTTCTTTTTCTTTTCTTTCTTTTTCTATTTTTTTCTTTTCATTTTTTTCTTCTTTTTTATTTTCTCATTTTTATTTTTTTTATTTTTGCAAAAGTATCAATGCATATGGTTTTACATTTAATTAACACATGAGTCTGTACCCAATTTCCAATATTTTCAACAAAAATACAACACTACCCTTTTTCCAACCAATGTCCCAAGTTTTCCACACTTGAATAATACACACTCACTAGCCTAAGATAATCAAAGATCCAAATTAAGGACATTTATTATTTTTCGCTTCAAGGCTTGTAATGTGCTAAAATTATGAACAAGTGGGTTAATCGTAGGCTCAAAGTTGGCTAACAATGGAAGATGAAAGGTAGGCTATTTGGATAAGTGAGCTAAATGAATCAATGGCCTCAATCATTTAAATGCATGTACACAAGGAATAATGGACATAAAGAATCAAACAAACTAAATATTACAATCATAGAGAGAGAATAATGCACACAAGAAGGGAAATAAGTGGTTATAAGATGTAACCACATCATTAGACTCAAGACTCACAAGCTTGTGTTCTTAGCTCAAAACATGTTCCACAATATATATAATTCAAGCAAGTTCAATGAAAAGTTTTCACTCAATTCAATTGGGATGTCGATTCCCTATAGATAAATTCCTTGAAAACTTTCTTTATTTTGACTAAGCTTATTATACATATATATATGCAAAATAAGAAAATGCAAGTAAAAATCCTAAAAGACCTAATAATATGAAAAGTAGAAGTGTTGGGATTAGAAACTTGTCACCCAAAAATGCCGACTGGTCGGACGACCTCCCCACACTTAAAAGTTTGCACCGTCCTCGGTGCATTCAAAGATAAGCAAGGGGTACGACGACTCTCTGGATTGCCACCTCCTCAGCTAGTGGGTCAACCGGTTGCTGTGTGTTCCTTCTTCCACTTCCATATTGCTTCTAATGACTCATCCTGAAAGTAGAAGGCAGGATAGTAGGAAAAGTAAATGTAAAAGCAAGGAAGCATAAATTGTTGGAATGAGGTAAAAACCACTAGAATTTTCTCTTCATTCCTTTGATCCATCCCTAGCCTCTTAAACCTGAAATCTCTAACAAACATATCAAGGCATCTAGTGGAATCAAAGGTAAATCAAAATCAACCAATTTAAGGCCTAAAAAGCATGTTTTCACACTTAAGCACAAATTAGGAAGAAATCATGAAACCATACCATTTCATTGGATAAATGTGGAAAAAATGGATAAAATCCACCTAAATTAAGCACAAAATGTACCACAAAGTAGTGGTGCATCACGTGGCCAGTGCAGAGTCAAAGAGACGCGTACGCGTGGCTGACGCGAATGCGTGACAAGCGGCACGTGCCTCAGTGACGGGCTACTTTTGACCTAGTTTCAGGTCCGAAAATAAAGACAAGAGGTTGTAGAGTGGACCCAGGAGGCATGAATTCACTCATCATTCATTCGTTCACACATTAGTTAGGTTTTAGATGTTGAATTCTAGAGAGAGAAATGATCTCTCGTCTCTTTAGGTTTTAGGATTTCTTTAGTTTTATTTCTTCTCAAATTCAGATTTTCATCTTGCTTTAATTTAGTTTCTTTTCTACCTTTTATTGTTCTAGTATCGTAGTTTATCTTCTCTTGTTTATTTCTTTATTTTTCCAATTTAGTTTATGAACTCTTCTTGTTAGATCCAATTTTCTTTTAATGCATTTGAGGTATTTCATGTCTATTGTCATTTCCTTTAATTTGTTGTTATAGTTTTTTTGCAATTGCTTTTCTTAGATTTTACTATCTCTTATTAATTTTCTATGCTTCTATTTTGTGCCTTTCAAGTGTTCGATAAAATGCTTCAGTGGATTTTAATTTAGATTTTTGTGTTCTTGGCTTGGATTGAGTAATTTGGAGACTCTTGAACTGTCAAAGTCTCTTGTTGATTGGTGTTCCGAGGGTTACCTGAAACTTGGAGGTCGATCTCAGATGAGATCTTCTGTGCTTGGTCGGAGCCGCCGCGTCCAACTTGTTAGACTGGCTGCACTACTGATCCTTCGTCCCCGGAGGGTGGGGGTACCTGCAAGGGACTCCGATGCTTAAGTTAGCAAGGGTATTAAGCAGGTATTGAGTAGAATCAGAGTATGAGTTATACCTGGGTGCTCCAGTGTATTTATAATGGCATAGAGTGACCTTCTTAGATAAGATAAGTTAGTTATCTTATCCTATCTTATCTTTTGGGTGAGGTCAGCTTATCTTCAAGGGAACCGCCTTTCTTTCCATAGGCATGGGCTGTCGTAAGATTTGGGGAGTGCTCCTCTATTTAGGCCCTTCTTTGGGCTTTCCTGTGACTTGGCCGAGCTCTTTGAGGAGAGGTCGGATTGTCCTGACCTGAAGAGGTCGGTCGCTTTGTCTGTCGAACATCCCGGGTCGGACAACTCGACCCAGGGTATGAACAATGCCCCTGCTTGAGCTCGATCTTTTTGTTGAGGTCGAGTCCTGGGCTTCGGTCCTTCTTTGGTGAAGCCGAACTCAAGCATTTTGTCGATTCCTTTGTAGCAGCTTTTGAATGTAGAACATTTTTTCCTCTAAAAGCGCGCGCTTTTATATCGGTGCTTTGAAAAACATGTGAGGGTTTAATGCCTACATTAATTTTAACATTAACTGCCCCGTTTCCTTTTTGGATCTTTTATTTTGATTTTGAAAACTCAGAAACGGTTTCTCTCCTTCGCCCTTTTCATAACTTCTTCACATTTCTTCCTTCATTCTCTCGCTTTCAACTTTTCTTTGTGTTGCGGCGTTGTTTGATTTTTCTGAAGCCTCTGCCTGGAGTTTTACAGTTCCGCATTTCAGCCCCGCGACGTTGCTTTTGCTCGTGTCTTCTCTTTTACTTTGAGAGAGCAATTCCAGATTTCGCCTTCCCTCTTCAACTTCCTTTGATGCCTGCTACTTTTTTCAGGTTGGTACTAACTTTCTTGCTTCTTTTACGGCTCACTTTTAGTTTTTTGGTGAAGCTTTGATTTTGCATGTTTGAAAGTTTGAGCCTTTTCGTGATCTTGTGTTTGTTTTGTCGCTGTAAATGTGTTTTCCTTGGCTTTCTTTTGTGCACTCTATTTCCGTCGAGGCTTTCTAGGGTTTTGTTGTTGCTTCTGGTAGAGAATCTGCATCTGTTCCTCACTTTGCTTGATTGCTTTTTGTTTCTAATTTTGAGAAAGTTTGTACTTTTAACAATTTCTACTTGGCGCATTTTGACGTTTGGGAATGCTTTTTGCTTGGTAAACTTTGATGACTTATGCTTCTAAAAATGCTTGCTTGTTTGAAGTCTTTTTGAGAAATGCTAGGGTGGGAGCTGTAGATTTTTCTAGAAACCTTGCTTGATTATTGCCTCCAAAGGATGCCCCAAGGCTTTTGGTTTGGGTCTTGGGGTTTTTCCTTTTATGTTTTGTTTTGCCTGTATCGTATTGAGTTGTTTTCTCCCTTGTCCGAGATGTTTTTAGTAACCCCATCTTCTTTTCTTACTTGTAGGATTAGTTGGCCTCATGTCTTCTCGCAATAACATTGTAGAGATGTCTTCCAGAGTTCCTGAGGGCACGTCCGATTGGCTGGACTCCCTTGTCTTGTTGTGTGTTTCTATTGTGGATGCCGAATTTTGCACAGAGCTGAGGAAGCGCCATAGGATTTGTGGTAACAGCGCCCGTGAGGGGGATTATGAGCTTGTTGCTCCTGAGGCCAATGAAAGAGTTTGTTTTCCGACTTCCGTCGAGGGGGAGCGTCCCTTCTTTTATGCCTATGAATACTTTTTCAGTCAATTAAACGTTACCTTTCCCTTTACTGCTTTTGAGACCGACTTGTTGTGGTCTTGTAGCATTGTCCCATCCCAGCTTCATCTAAATTCCTGGGGTTTTATTAAAATTTTTCAGCTTCTTTGTAGAGAGTTAGATGTAACACCTTCTCAGACTCTTTTCCTTTACTTGTTTGTTTCCGCCAAGCCTGGCGGTTCTTCAAAAAAGAAAGCTTCTTGGGTTTCTTTCAGGTCCGCCCAGGGCCATAAAGTTTTTGCGATGTATGATGAGTCCTTTAAGGACTTCAAGAAGTTACTTCTTTAAAATTCGAGCTGTTGAGGGGGCCCGCCCCTTTTTCCTTGATGAAAATGATGAGCCTTCTTTTCCTTTGGAGTGGCAGAGGGATTTGAGGGTGTCCCATTATACCTAGGAGATGCTTGATGATGTCGAGCGTGCTTTTCTTGTTGTTCTTGAGGATCTGTGGGGGAAACCACCCCATCTTGATACAAAAAGGTTTTTGAATGACCCGTCCTTGGTTCGGACTGTTTTGGGTACTTGTCTGTCTTGTCTCTTATACTTATTTCTTAATTTTTTCTTCCCTTTGTTGTGACCATAACTCTTTGCTGGGGCTATTTCTGTATTTGCAGAGATGTCTAAGAACAACGACTCCATGGAGGCCTTTAAAAGGGCAAAGAAGGCAACTGCTGCTCTGAACATCTCGGCCAAAGTGACCGGCGAGGGATCTTCTCAGGTCCCAGTGAAGCCTCCTGTGCCGAGTGCTCTCGGGCCGAGGAAAGTAATTCCTACTCCTCGGTTTCATCATGTCGATCCTTCACAGACTTCTACCGTTGCTTCTGGTGTCCCTCCCTTGAAAAAGGAAAAAACATCCGAGCCTTTTAACCTGGATGCCCTGGACTTTGATGCTATCGAGTTTGTTGACCAGCAAATTGCCCCCTATGGTGGGCTTTCCATGGATGACGTGTCTCTTCTTCAGCATTTGGATTTTATCACCAAAAGTAGTGTGAAGATGGCTCATATGGGTGCGGCTATTTTCCGAACAGTTCAGGGGATTCCAATTCATGCCACAAAATCCTTCATGGAGGAGGCCAAGTCAGAATTTGATCGTATCAAGGGTCTGAAGGAGGAGTTGGAGGTGAAGTTAGCAAAGGTGGAGAAGGAGCTTGAGGGTGAGAAGGCCAGTTCTATTGCCTTGGCTGCTTCTTTGAAGTTGGCTGAGGACATGGCACTGAAACATAAGGATAGCTATGTCTCGGCTTATAAGGAATTGATGCATCTCCGGGAGGATTTGGAAACTGGTCGGGTTAATTATGGTGAGCTTCAGGGTCACCTTGTGGGTAGCGTAACTGCCGCCTCCGAGAACCTGATGGAGCAGTTCCGGATTGTTGCTCCTGATGCCGACTTGACTCTCATCAGCCTGGACAAGGTTGTGAGGGATGGTAAGATTGTCCCTGATGACCAGGATGATGATGAGGCTGACCCTCTCCCAGTGCCTTCTCTTAAGGTGTCGACCTCCTCGGTTCCTCCAGTTACGTCTGATCCGGATTGCCAGATTCTGAACCGGGATGATGGAACTGTAGATGCTGTGCCCCTTCAGACTCGCCCTCCTTCTCCCCGTATTGATGCTGCCGGGAAGGCTCCCGATCTTAGCTGATCTTTTTTCTGAATATTTGTGTAAATAGCCCGATTTATGGACTTTTGAACTTTTTTATTGTTCTTCTTTAACTGCTGACGCTTTTAGTTGTCTGCCTGGAAACTTTTATTTTGAAAAACAAAGGTAGCTTTCTGAGGTTGATTTTGGTGGCCTCCTGAAGCTTTATCGTATTATGCCTTTATTGTGCTTTGACATGGTATCTGTTGGAATCTTGCTGCTTGACCTCTTTAGATTGCTTTCATACTTTATTGTTTGTAGCTTGGATCCTTTTGAGGCCATGATTGTGGGGGGTCCGACTTGTTTCTCGGTTTCCTCGCTTTTGTATTTTTAGCACCTCATAACCGATTTTATGTTGGTCCCCTTCTAAGTTATTTTTGTAATCCTTTTTCTTGGACCTTTGTTAGGTCTCTTTTAGGGATTACTTTTTACAACTTGTTTTGTAGGAGACCGACTTCGTTAGGTCGATCTTTTCTAAGTTGTTTTTGTAATCCTCTTTCTTGGACCTTTATTAGGTCTCTTTCAGGGATTACTTTTACAACTTGTTTTATAGGAGACCGACTTCGTTAGGTCGATCTCTTCTAAGTTGTTTTTGTAATCCTCTTTCTTGAACCTTTGTTAGGTCTCTTTCAGGGATTACTTTTACAACTTGTTTTGTAGGAGACCGACTTCGTTAGGTCGATCTCTTCTAAGTTGTTTTTGTAATCCTCTTTCTTGGACCTTTGTTAGGTCTCTTTCAGGGATTACTTTTACAACTTTTTTTGTTGGAGACCAACTTCGTTAGGTCGATCTCTTCTAAGTTGTTTTTGTAATCCTCTTTCTTGGACCTTTGTTAGGCCTCTTTTAGGGATTACTTTTACAACTTGTTTTGTAGGAGACCGACTTCGTTAGGTCGATCTCTTCTAAGTTGTTTTTGTAATCCTCTTTCTTGGACCTTTGTTAGGTCTCTTTCAGGGATTACTTTTACAACTTGTTTTGTTGGAGACCGACTTCGTTAGGTCGATCTCTTCTAAGTTGTTTTTGTAATCCTCTTTCTTGGACCTTTGTTAGGTCTCTTTCAGGGATTACTTTTTACAACTTGTTTTGTAGGAGACCAACTTCGTTAGGTCGATCTCTTCTAATTTCTTTTTATAATCCTCTTTCTTGGACCTTTGTTAGGTCTCTTTCAGGGATTACTTTTTACAACTTGTTTTGTAGGAGACCGACTTCGTTAGCTCGATCTTTTCTAAGTTGTTTTTGTAAGGGATCACTTTCGATAAGTTCTTGCATTATTCTGTGTTCATCTTTGCCGATTTGTAGATGGTGGTTTCTATCCCGGTTTGATCGATCTTTAGGTGAATCGCGTTTTCACCTTTGTCGGTCGATCATTTCTATCGAGATCGTATAGTGAATCTGTTCTTCACTTTCTGTCGATCTGTTGCTTTATAATCGGACGATGAATGCTTCAGATTAATGCGTCTTGAGAACTTGTAGAATATCTGAAATGTATTTTATTTAAAGAAAGTGCAAATATATATACAGGCGGGAGTTTTTCATACCCTTAAGTCCGATTGAATCTCAATCTTGATGCCTCATTAAAAAACCTTTTCAGGAAAAAGAGTGCATCTTGTGATGGGACCTTTACCTAACTATAGTACCTTCTTAGGTTACAGGCGTGCCATGATCTGGGGAGTTCTCGTCCTTCGAGTTCGGACAGTCTGTAGTAGCCCTTTCCAAGTACTTCTGTGACTCGGTAGGGTCCTTTCCAATTAGCTTCCAGCTTTCCTTCTCCGGGTCGAGTTGCTCCGATATCATTTCGGAT
Source organism: Arachis duranensis (assembly GCF_000817695.3). Classification (NCBI taxonomy): domain Eukaryota; kingdom Viridiplantae; phylum Streptophyta; class Magnoliopsida; order Fabales; family Fabaceae; genus Arachis; species Arachis duranensis. Next base: position 37,752,266 of record NC_029772.3, on the reverse strand, counting down.
TAAGATGAGATCCTTCTCAGCGAAACCTCTTGGCACTACCTTTTGATTATACCTGGAAGCCATTCGCCACTGTAGTGCTTCTTCTCTAATCCGTGCTTTTTCTCGGATTTCTGGAAGTAGGTCGAGCTCTTCTCTTTGGAGTTGAGAATTGGTTTGTTCATTGAAGTGGACTACTCGGGGGGATCCTTCCTCGACCTCTATTGGAATCATTGCCTCTACTCCGTATGCTAGTCGGAATGGTGATTCGTTCGTAGTAGAATGAGGGGTTGTTCGATACGCCCATAGGACTTGTGGAAGTTCCTCGGCCCAAGCTCCTTTTGCTTCTTGCAGTCTCCGTTTCAGTCCGGCCAATATGACTTTATTGGCCGCTTCGGCTTGTCCATTGGCTTGGGGATGTTCGACGGAGGTGAACTGGTGTTTTATATTCAGGTCGGCCACTAGTTTTCTGAAGCCTGCATCTGTAAATTGGGTACCGTTGTCTGTGGTGATGGAGTATGGAACCCCGAACCTCGTAATAATGTTCCTATATAGGAATTTCCGGCTTGTTTGGGCAGTGGCGTTGGCTAGGGGTTCTGCCTCGATCCATTTTGTGAAGTAGTCTACCCCTACTATGAGGAATTTGACTTGTCCCGATCCCTGGAGGAAAGGTCCGAGAAGATCGAGTCCCCACTTTGCAAATGGCCAGGGTGAGGTTACGCTGATGAGCTTTTCTGGCGGGGCGATGTGAAAGTTGGCATGCTTCTGACATGGTGGACATGTCTTTACAAATTCGGTAGCTTCCTTTTGTAGAGTTGGCCAATAGAATCCCGCTCGGAGTACCTTCTTGGTGAGAGCCTGTGCTCCGAGATGATTGCCACAAATGCCGCTGTGTTTTTCCTCCAAGACTTCCTTTGTATTGGAAGTCGGTACGTATTTTAACAATGGTGTCGAGATTTCTCTTTTGTATAGGATGTTGTTTATGATAGTGTAGTACTGTGCCTCCCTTTTTAACCTCTTTGCCTCCTTTTCATCTGTGGGGAGCGCTTCTGTTTTGTGGTAATTAATTATGGGGGTCATCCATCCTTGATCCCGACCTGTTATGGCTAGGATTTTTTTTTCTTTCAATATTGATGGGTTTTGCAGTATTTCCTGGATGAGGCTTCTATTGTTGCCCCCTGGTTTGGTGCTGGCTAGTTTTGAGAGTGCGTCTGCTCGGGTATTTTGCTCGCGGGGTATGTGGCAGATCCTATATTCCCTGAGTTGTTCGAGCTGTTCTTTGGTTTTATCCAAATATTTTTTCATGGTAGGATCTTTGGCTTGGTAGCTTCCCATTATTTGCGAGGTAACGACTTGTGAGTCACTGTAGATGTTGAGTTTCTGAGCTCCAACTTCCCTAGCCAGCTTCAAACCAGCTAATAACGCTTCATATTCCGCCTGGTTGTTTGAGGCCGGGAATCCAAATTTTAGGAAAAGCTCAAGTTGGGTTCCTTGGTTGCTTTCGATTATCACACCTGCACCGCTTTCAGCTTTATTCGAGGAACCGTCCATGTATATGTTCCACTCTATGGGGATTTCCGTGGTGTTCGTGAATTCTGCAATGAAGTGGCTAGGTATTGTAATTTGATGGCTGTCCGCGCCTCGTATTGGAGGTCGAACTCGGATAACTCAATTGCCCACTGTAGGATTCTGTTAGATCTGTTTTCTGCAGTATCCATTTTATGGGCTGGTTGGTCGGAACTTTGATGGTGTGCGCTTGGAAGTATGGGCGAAGTTCTTTCCCTTCCTTAAGGTAGCATAGAAGGGGAGGGATCTTATTGCTGACCCTGCTAGGAATCTGGACAAGGCCGCTAATCTCCCATTGAGTTGTTGTACCTCTTTGAGGCAGGTTGGGCTTTTCATGTTGAGTATGGCCTGGCATTTATCTGGATTTTCCTCGATTCCTCTTTGTGTGAGCATAAAGCCCAAAAATTTACCTGCTTCCACTGCGAAGGTGCATTTAGCCGGGTTGAGTCGCATGTCGTGCTTCCGTATGGTGTCGAACACTTGAACCAAGTCGGTTAATAATGTTTTCTCACTTTGTGTCTTTATCAACATGTCGTCCACATAGATCTCCATGATTTTTCCGATGTGTTTTGAGAAGACTTTATTCATTAGCCTTTGATAAGTGGCTCCCGCGTTCTTAAGGCCGAATGGCATTACGATATAGCAATAATTTGCTTTTGGTGTGAGAAACGAGGTTTTTTCTTGATCCGGTGGATACATTGGAATCTGGTTGTAGCTTGAGTATGCGTCCATGAATGAGAGATACTTATATCCTGATGAGGCATCTACTAGAGCATCAATGCTTGGGAGTGGATAAGGGTCTTTTGGGCAGGCTTTGTTGAGGTCGGCGTAGTCGGTGCACATTCGCCACTTCCCATTTGACTTTTTCACCAAGACGACATTTGCTAACCATAGTGGGTATTTAACTTCTCTTATGAACCCTTCCTCTAGTAGTGCTTGTACTTGTTCTTCTAAAGCTTGAGACCGTTTTGGCCCGAGTTTTCTTCGTCTTTGTTGTACCGGCCGGGATCCCAGGTAGACTGCCAGCTTGTGGCTCATTAGTTCGGGATCTATGTCAGGCATGTCAGCAGCTTTCCATGCGAAGAGATCAACATTATCTCGTAGAAACTGTATTAGTGATTCTTTTGCGTCTCCTTTCAGGATCGTGCCAATATTAGTTGTTTTGTCTGAGGTATCTCTGATCTGGACTCTTTCTATTTCTCCTTCGGGTCGTGGGCGGAGTTCTTCTCGTCTCTGATCTCCGCCGAGTTCGATTGTGTGGAACTCTCCTCCTTCGCCTCGGAGATTTAGACTTTCGTTATAACAGCGTCGCGCCATCTTTTGATCTGCTTTTATTGTAGCTATCCCTTCTGTAGTTGGGAATTTCATACATAGATGTGGAGTTGAAACTATTGCTCTGAGTTGATTTAACGTTGTCCGACCTATTAAGGCATTGTAGGCTGAGCTTACGTCGACCACGATATAGTCTATCTTAAGTGTTCTGGATTGGTTCCCCTTTCCAAAGGTTGTGTGTAATGATACGTATCCTAGTGGCTGTACTGGGGTATCCCCAAGTCCGAACAGGCTGTTCGGGTATGCTCTTAGCTCTTTTTCCTCTAAGCCGAGCTTGTCGAAGGCAGTTTTGAATAGAATGTCGGCGGAGCTTCCTTGGTCAATTAATGTACAGTGGAAGTTGGCGTTTGCCAATATGATTGTGATGACCATGGGGTCGTCGTGTCCCGGGATGATTCCGGATGCATCTTCTTTGGTAAACGTGATTGCTGGGATATCTGGTGCCTCCTTCTTTCCTTCGACATGGTATACTTCTTTGAGGTGTCGCTTGCGAGATGATTTAGAGATTCCTCCTCCATTGAATCCGCCGTGTATTATGTGAATGTGTCTCTCTGGTGTGCGGGGTGATCGTTCAGATCGTCCGGCATCTTCATCCCTTCTTCTTCTTTTTGGTTCTTTGTCCCGATTGGCCAGGAACCGATCTAATCTTCCTTCCATAACTAATTTCTCTATGACATTTTTCAAGTCAAAGCATTCGTTGGTGGAATGTCCTCGGACTCGATGATACTCACAGTATTCGCTCCGATTTCCTCCTCCCTTTTTGCCTTTTAGTGGCCGAGCTGGGGGTATTTTTTCCGTATGGCAGACTTCTTTGTAAATATCTACCAAGGATACCCTAAGAGGGGTGTAGTTATGATATTTTTTGATTTTCTCTCCGGAGCGATCTTCTTTTTTCTTGGCTTCTTTATCTTTATCTCGGTAGGCAGAATTGAACCTCGAGGTTTCCCCAAGTCGAGAATTCTCCTCCATGTTGATGTACTTCTGTGCCCGTTCTTGTACTTCGTCTAGGGATGTCGGGTACCTCTTTGATATAGATTGGCTAAATGGTCCTTCTCGTAGGCCATTTATGAGGCCCATGATGGCAGCTTCTGTTGGTAGACTTTGTATGTCCATGCATGTTTTGTTGAATCTTTTCATGTAGTTACGAAGACTCTCCCGATCTCCTTGTTTGATCCCTAGTAGGCTGGGTGCGTGTTTGGCTTTGTCCTTTTGTATGGAAAATCGGGCCAGGAATTTTTTGGCCAGGTCGTCGAAACTTGAGATGGATTTTGGAGGTAGGTTGTCGAACCATCTAATGGCTGTCTTGGTAAGAGTTGTTGGAAAGGCTTTGTAGCGAACTGCATCTGAGGCGTCAGTGAGGTACATTCTACTTCTGAAGTTGCTGAGATGGTGATTGGGATCCGAGGTGCCGTCATATAGAGTCATATCTGGAAGTTTGAAATCTTTTGGGATTTTGGTCTTCAAAATTTTCCTGGTGAATGGATCTTGATCTTTCTGAGAGCTATCCTCTGTGGAGGGTCGAGTAGATTTAGTTTTGAGATCAGCTTCGAGTTTCATAAGCCTATCTTCTAATTCTTGGTGCCGCCTTATCTCTCGATGTAGATCTTCTTCTTTTTCGCGTTGATGTTGGGCTTCTTTCTCAAGTTGCTTTAATCGATTTTGAAGTGCTTCTATCGCCCCTGGATTTGATGAATTTTTGTCTCCATTGGATTCCAGAGTATCTTTAAGTATAGTATCCGTGTTCTTATGCGGTGTTCTATCTTCCAAACCTGAGTCGTGGTCGTTGTCATTGTTATCCGCCATGGTGTTGGGATGACTTCCAGGTTCCCCGACAACGGCGCCAATGTTCCGAGGGTTACCTGAAACTTGGAGGTCGATCTCGGATGAGATCTTCTGTGCTTGGTCAGAGCCGCCGCGTCCGACTTGTTAGACTGGCTGCACTCCTGATCCTTCGTCCCCGGAGGGTGGGGGGTACCTGCAAGGGACTCCGATGCTTAAGTTAGCAAGGGTATTAAGCAGGTATTGAGTAGAATCAGAGTATGAGTTATACCTGGGTGCTCCAGTGTATTTATAATGGCGTAGAGTGACCTTCTTAGATAAGATAAGTTAGTTATCTTATCCTATCTTATCTTTTGGGTGAGGTCAGCTTATCTTCAAGGGAACCACCCTTCTCTCCGTAGGCTTGGGCTGTCATAAGATTTGGGGCGTGCTCTTCTATTTGGGCCCTTCTTTGGGCTTTCCTGTGACTTGGCCGAGCTCTTTGAGGAGAGGTCGGATTGTCCTGACCTGAAGAGGTCGGTTGCTTTGTCTGTCGAACATCCCGGGTCGGACAACTCGACCCAGGGTATGAACAATTGGTAATTGAAGATTGCCGATTAGCTTGAACTTCACTAAATCTAGTCTCTCACTATGAGTTGACTAAGACTTGTGAACTCAAGTTGATTGTATGCACTTGACTTTCCTTTATTGGTTAGAGGTTAACTAAGTGAAGGAAATTTACATTTACCATCACAATTGGAGATGATAATGAGGATAGGAATTCTAATTCTCAATCCTTGCTAGGACCTTTCTTAGTTGTTAGTTTATTTTCTCGCAATTTATATTTTCTTGTTATCAAACCTAAATCCCAAAATATAAAAAACCATAATCAATAAGAAGTACACTTCCTATCAATTCCTTTGAGAGACGACCCGAGATTTGAATACTTCGGTTATTTTATTGGGTTTCTACCCGTGACAAACAATTTAAACGTTGACCGAGAATTGCTTGTCGGTTTAGAACAATACTTGCAACGAAGTTATTTTGAGAAATTCTTTACCGACAAAAATCTTCCGTCAATGAGTAAATTCTAAATAATAATAATATGATATGATATCTTTTTTAGACATTGTTGAAAAAAATAGTATGCATTGCTACTAATTTACCTATTGTTTAAAATACTATTTTGGACTTGGGTTTCGGATTCGATGACGGATGGGTCCTAGACATGACTCCTCGGGGACCAACGCAGTGACCCAATACATCCTAAGAAATTTGATTGTGTCATTTTTGGCATTTAGTATTGCATATACACATCGTATCTTTTCAATTTAGGAAACACCAGAGTCTTATAAAAAGGGAACCCCGATTCCTCCCAAGATATGCACAATAACCCTAAATTTTGACCTTATAAACACTCTTTTGACTTTGATGTAGGAGTATTGATGAGCGGATAATTTATACGCTTTTTGGCATTATTTTTAGGTAGTTTTTAGTATGATTTAGATAGTTTTTAGTATATAACTATTTGTTTTTTTTTTTTTCAAAAATCACATTTCTAGACTTTACTATGAGTTTGTGTGTTTTTTTGTGATTTCAGATATTTTCTGGCTGAAATTGAGGGACCTGAGCAAAAATCTGATTCAGAGGCTGAAAAAGGACTGCAGATGTTGTTGGATTCTGACCACCCTGCACTCGAAATAGATTTTTTGGAGCTACAGAAGCCCAATTGGCACACCTTTTAATTGCGTTGGAAAGTAGACATCTTGGACTTTCCAGCAATGTATAATAGTCCATACTTTGCCTAAGATTTGATGGCCTAAATTAGTGTCAAAACGCCATTCAAAGACCCTTTTTCTGGCATTAAACGCCAGAACTGGCATAAAAGCTGGAGTTAAACGCCCAAACTGGCACCAGAGCTGGCGTTTAACTCCAAGAAAAGCCTATGCACGTGAAAGCTTTAATGCTCAGCCCAAGTACACACCAAGTGGGCCCCGAAAGTGGATTTCTGTATCATTTACTTATTTCTGTAAACCCTAGGTTATTAGTTCACTATAAATAGGACCTTTTACTATTGTATTTTCATCTTTTTGATCATCTTTGATCTTGGGATCAGGTATTTGAACCATTTTCAATTTTTTCATGTTATTTGGGAGGCATGGCCATTCGGCCATGTCTAGACCTTGTTCTTATGTATTTTCAATGGTGGAGTTTCTATACCTCATAGATTAAAGTGTGGAACTCTACTGCTACTTATGAATTATTGCAATTACTACTGTTTTCTATTCAATTCAAGCTTATTCTTGTTCTAAGATATCCATTCGTACTTCAACATGATGAATGTGATGATCAAGTGACACTCATCACCATTCTCACTTATGAGCGCGTGCTTGACAACCACTTCCGTTCTGCCTGAAAACAAGCTTGAATGCATATCTCTTGGCCTCCTGGTTCACAACACATGGTTGCCTCTCCTGACAACAGAGTCCTCCATTCCGTGCAATCAGAGTCTTCGTGGTATAAGTTAGAATCAATTGGCAGCATTTTTGAGATCCGAAAAGTCTAAACCTTGTCTGTGGTATTCCGAGTAGGATCTAGGATGGGATGACTGTGACGAGCTTCAAGCTCGCGAGTGCTGGGCGCAGTGACAGTGCGCAAAAGGATCAATGGATCTTATTCCGACATGATCGAGAACCGATAGATGATTAGCCCTACGTAACCCGTAGCCAGACCATTTTCACTGAGAGGACGGACGGTAGCCATTAACAATGGTGATCCCACAACATATAGCTTGCCATGGAAGGGAGTACACATGACTGGATGAAGGCAGTAGGAAACCAGAGATTCAGAAAGAATAAAGCATCTCCATACGCTTATCTGAAATCCCCACCAATGAATTACATAAGTATCTCTATGTTATTTTCTGTTTTATTTATCTTTTAATTATCAAAACCTCGTAACCATTTGAATCCACCTGACTGAGATTTACAAGATGACCATAGCGTGCTTCAAGCCGTCAATCTCCGTGGGATCGACCCTTACTCACGTAAGGTATTACTTGGACGACCCAGTGCACTTGCTGGTTAGTTGTGCGGAATTGTGAAAAGTGTCATCACAATTTCGTGCACCAGTATCATTGCAGGTCCACCCCATATGATTCTTACCCAATGCCCCGGAGCGTTGTAGCAACTGCTCGCCCATCGTCCAGTCGCAGTCTTATCGAGTTAGGTCAGTTAGCGCTCCTTCGAGGGAACAGGGTCAGATAACTCTCGGATCATCCAAGAGTTATGCCACTGGTTGTAGAACTTAGAAAGGGAGGTAGAAGCTAGGGACCATTTCTAGTGTCTTCAAAAGGACATTCGGGGACTAGCCCTGAGAACGGAACCCTTCAGGTTCCTTGGAGCAGCAAACCAGGAGGCCACGAAGATGAACCTAGGGCCGTGAACAATCTCCGACGGAGAAGAAGAGGTGGCGCGATAAGCCCGTCGTCATGGGAGCAATCCCCTTTTTCGACAAGATCCTTCAGTTCTGCCTCCCGAGATACTTTGACAAGCCTACGAATATGCGATATGATAAGACGAAAGATCCAAAAGAATATTTAACGACAGTCAAAACCTGAATGAATCTTGAAGGGGGCACCAGATGCAATACGTTGCTGTACTTTCCCAGTAACGCTTGTTGGACCAACGATCAAATGGTTCAACTAGCTACCTCATGGATTTATCAAGGGCTTTGTGATCATATCTCGAAGATTGCTAGCCCAGTTCACGACTAAGATCACAAAGGCTAAACATCATATAAACCTCGTAGGTGTAATCCAGCGTGAAAATGAGTCCACGAGAAAGTATCTAAACCGTTTCAACGACAAATGCATAGAGATCAATGGCCTAACATATTCTATTACCAATCTCTGCCTAATCAATGGGCTAACAAATGAGGATTTTGGAACGCATCTGAATACTAAGCCCATATGGACCATGCATGAGATCCAGAACGTGGCAAGAGAATATATAAACGACGAAGAAGTTAGCCAAGTCGTGGTGGCCAACAAGCGAAATGCCTCGGCTATGTTCCCCTTCGTCACACGGCCCCCATCCTTCCCCCAAAGGAAGGGGCCAAAGAATAGCCGGGAAACCTCCCAACCCCCAAGGATCGAGAAGTTCACCAACTATACTCCTCTAACTGCCCCCATTACTAAATATTACTAGCAAATAGTCGATTGTGGCAGGATCCCGAAGGCACTACAGCTCAAGGAGTAGACTAGAGGAAATAAGTCCCTATACTGCGATTACCATTGGGGTTAGGGATATAGGACTCATAATTGTTTTGACCTAAAGGATGCTTTGGAGCAAGCCATCCTGGATGAGAAACTCTCTGAGTTCGTGAAAATAATACGTGAGCCCCGAAAACCTGCAAGGGAAATATCCCCGAAAATCAGAGAGGGCCACAACCTCGAGCTTCCAAACCACCTTCGAGGAAAGAAACTGAGGTGGATCCCACCATCGTGGTGGTTGGAAGATCAAGCGAGAAGTTAAAGTCCTCGCAAAAGAAAGAGCTCAAGGTCCTCGCAGTAATGGCCTCTAAACATCGCGCGCCACCTACCTTTCCCGATTTTGCATCCCGTCACAACATTGCCGGATTTGGGACGTTAACAATGACCCACCCATGGTTATCACAGCCAGGATAGGATCCAGGCTAGTGAAGAGGATACTGGTAGACACAGGTGCAGATTCTAATATCCTGTTTAGGAACATCTTCGATGCCCTCGGACTCCGCGACTCCGACCTCCTCACACACCATAATGGGGTGGTCGGCCTAGGAGACTTCTTCATCAAGGCAGACGGGGCAGTTAAGCTCTCGATTAGTATCAGAAACAGAATCAAGAGATGAACTGGCATGGTTGACTTTGTCATTCTCAAAGACTTCATACAATGTCATTTTGGGGAGACAAAACAACTTCTATGCGGTAGTATTCACAAGATACCTGAACATGAAGTTTTGGGCAAGTGATGGGGCAATCGGAACCATACATGGTGATTTGGAGGCGGCAGTAGCCTGCGATCACACCAACCCGAGCCTTCAAAAAAAATCTCTTGACGCAACGAGGGTATTCATGGCCGATCTAGATGCAAGGATAGAAGAACGCCTCAGACCCGAACCGAAAGGAGACCTTGAAAAGGTTGGAAAGACGGAGGACAAGTACACCTTCATCAATCAAAGCCTGCCATACGAGCTAAAATTTCCCTCGGCGTCCCTCTTAATAGAAAACAGGGATCTCTTCACATGGACCCCAGCAGACATACCGGGCCTAGACCCCAGTTTCATGTCCCACCAGCTTGCCATGAAAGGGGAGGAAAAGCTGGTAGTGCAGAAGCGACAGAAGATGTCAGCAGACAGAGTGGCTGATAAACCACTATTTTACGGTTTATCTTGTGCTTAATTGAGTAGATTTTATCAACTCTTTACCCACTTATTCATACTATTTGCATGGTTTTACATTTACCTTCCTAATTATGTGCTATGATTGAAAACTTGCTTCTTTGATCTTATATTTGCTTATTATTAATCCTCTCTTATTACCATTAGATGCATTGATATGTGTGTTAAGTTTTTTCAGATATTATAGGACAGGAATGGCTTGGAGGATGGAAAGGAAGCATGCAAAAGTGGAAGGAATACAAGAAGTTGAAGAAGTTGTTAAGCTGTCCAGCCTAACCTCTTCGCACTCAAACAGCTATAACTTTAGCTACAGAGATCCAAATGACGCGGTTTCACTTGCGTTAGAAAGCTAACGTTCGGGGCTTCGATTTGATATATAATATGCCATAGTTGCCCTGACTCTAGGCGACACAAATGCGTGATTCACGCGGACGCGTCGCATCTGCAAACTTCAACCCGCGCGGCCGCGTGGGCGACGCCTCCGCGTCACTTGCCCGCGACCTGTACGGACCAGAAAGCACTGGAAGTGACTTCTGGGCTGTTTCTGACCATGTTTTCGGCCCAGAGAACACAGATTAGTGGCTATAAAGTGGGGGAATACATCCATTCATCATCATGCTTTCATAATTCACTTTCCATGATTTAGGTTTAGTTTTGAGAGAGGTTCTCTCCTCTCTCTCTTTAGGATTTAGGATTTAGGACTTCTCTTAGTTTTAGGAGTAACTCTCGATCCCAGGTTCAATATTCCTTTTACTATTTAATTTCTCTTCTATTTTTGTTTACTCTGAAGCTTTTATTGTGTTTGATTGATGTTACCCAATTGGCTGTTGATATTGTCCATGTTAGAATTGACATTTTTATTTAATGATTTTTGAGGTATTTCAGTTTATGATTGTTCCTTTTTATTATTCCCAATCTGAAGACAATTTTTATTCTAGCAGATTTAGTTTCTTTTCCTTTTGGTCTTGGTTGAGAAATCAGTAACTCAGAAGTTATCTTAGCTCAACATAGTTGACAACTGTTATCTTTGCTAATTGGACTGAACTTCAATAATCCCAACATTTTCTTAGGAAATAAATAGGATTCGAAGGTCTAACTAATTAGTCCCTTGACTTTCCTTTGCTTTAGCAAAGGTTGACTAAGTGGAATTAAAATTCAATTTTCATTATTATTGATAAGAATAACTAAGTCTGGACTTCCAATTTCTCCTACTTTGCCAAAGGGTTTGCTTTACAGTATTTATTTATTTTAATTGTCATTTAAATTATTTGCCATATTTATTCCTCATTCTCAAAACCTCAATTTTACCTTTTTCATAGCCAATAATAAGAACATACCTCCCTGAAATTTCTTGAGAAGACGACCCGAGGTTTAAATACTCGGTTATCAATTTTAAAAGGGGTTTGTTACTTGTGACAACCAAAACGTTTGTACGAAGGGATTTCTGTTGGTTTAGAATCTATATCTACAACGCGACTATTTTTATAAAATTCTTTACTAGCAAAAATCCTAACGTCAAAATGGCACCGTTGCCGGGGAATTGCAAACATGTGCCTTATTATTGGTTATTGTAAATATTTTTCTTTTACTTGTTTATTTGTTTCTCCTTTTTCCCCCCTTATTTCTGATAACTACTATGAATTCTCACCCCTCTCGCTTTGAGTTTAGTTCTAACTTTGTTGAAGGAAATAGAAGTTATTGCAGGAATATGCATCAAGGTCAGACCAATCAAGGATGGATGGAGTCAAGAGGATCTAATCAACCCTTTAGGCAACAACACCCTCCAAGATATCATGGACAACGACCATTCTACAATGCATACCCAGGTGAAAGATATGGTGGACAACCTTGTAACTACCAACAAGCTCCACCCCGTGCCTATAGACCATCCTCTCAACATAACCTCGAACCACCACACTCACAAGCTTCTTTTCACCATTTGCCACCATACGATCCTTATCCGCCCCAACACCAATCCAATTACTCCCAAGAATCACCACTCCCCCATACACCATACCCATATCCATCAAAGCCAGAATCACAGGTTCGCCTTGAAGAATCAATGAAATAATTTACTGTACCCCTTCATCAACTGGAGCAAGCAATAGTGGAGGAGTTAAAAAAATTATCTTCCAGACGTTCAGCCCCTCAACAGACCCCCATGGCTTTATGTGGAGAATCCAATGAAGAACGCAGTACAAAGAAGACGCTAGAAGCTCCAGTGAACAGCATAGAGCATAACTTCGTACTAGAACAAGTAGAGGAAGCTGTCATTGCAGAAGAAGAAGAGTTGGTTGAAGATTCAGGAGATGTCGAACCGCCACTTGAATCCAGAGTTGTGGAGAACTCCGTCAAAGATGTTACAATTGACGCTGAGGAGGATTTTGCACCGCCTCCACTGCAAATATCTTATGAAGGACTGAACGGAATAACCCAGGACACAGGCTTCCTTGATGATGATGATCACGAGTCCTGTTCTCTTAGTGACGACCTTGCATCCACAAGTGATTTCTCTGAGACAGAAGAATCTTCCCTGAGTGAACATGAAGATGATGCTGAGGTAGATTTTTCTCAACCTCCAATATATGACTCGAGTGATGATGAGGGAGAAATTGAAGACTCTGATCAAGATATGGTTGAAGTGGAAGAATTCACAGAAGATTATAAGGGAGTAGAACTTATAGAACCACTGGAAACACCTATCCTAAGGCCATTACCGCCCAACACAAATTACAAGTGGGTAACACCTTTGCCTTTTATCTTTACTTTTCCACTTGAATATGGTTTACTTGAAACAGATGGCCAGCTTAGAGCTCTCTGCGGTTTTAAGAGGAAAAGGGATATGACTCGCACTCAGCGCTGGTATGAAAGATTCAGTAAGGGTTCGCACTTCAACTTAAGGTGCAAGAATTGGTGTCAAGCTCAATTTAAAGGATCTCGGAAGCCGTTTGGTCACTGCAGTGAGAATTCGAATTACTCATCACCCGACTGGACCAATGTAGATCAAGACAAAGACGGGTGTAGAAGAAAAGTTTGGGATCCTGGAGTCTATTCTGACATTCAATACTCCGGGAGCCTACAAGCCTGTTTGAACTCACACAAGGGCTTTACGTACTTTGTTTGGAACCCCGGAGGATGCTGGCATTCCAAACACTGGTGGAGATTTCTAGACGAATTCAAACAAAAGCCACCATAGCAGGAAGCTCATCCAATGTCCAACTTAAGGACTTTAACTAAAAGTGCTAGGTGGGAGACAACCCACCATGGTATGATCGTTTCTTTTTCATTTTTATCTAGTTTTATTTGTTTCCAAGTCTTATTTTATCTTATTATATTGAACCTAGAGTTTTGCATAACATTCATATTAGCATTGCATTCTGCATTTTTCATGCATAAAAAAAAATAAAAATTTGCCACGCGACGCGACCGCATCAGCGACGTGTCCGCGTCGCAAGGAGAGGGGAGAAAATAAAAACGAACAGAAGGTCACGCGAGAGCGTGGCTGGAGGCGTGCCAGTGGCACAAACCGTCCCACGCGACCGCGTCGCTGACGCGTCCACATCACATGGGAATAATGGCCTTCCACGCGACCGCGTGCCCTGGATTTCGACGTAAAAGGGTGCACAACCAATTATTGTGCTAGAGTGGTGCTGGATTGATGCTGAACACACAATTCTACCCACGCAGCTACGTGATCCACGCGACCGCGTCACATTCTTCTAAAGCCCACTCACGCGATCGCATGCCCCACGCGATCGCGTCACCCAATATTTGGCAATTAATGATTTTTGAACAGAGAGTTGTACGAGAGCGAGGCTGCCCTCGCGCCAGTAGCATAAAACAGGTTACGCGATCGCGTGACCGACGCGACCACGTCGGTTAACTTAAAGCGCAAGTCACGCGACCGCGTGCCCCAGCGTCCGCGTCGCTTGCGCCGCACAGCTTATCCTAATTTGCCAAATATCTTATCTTTTCTTCGCCAACCCTAATTTTTCCTCCCTCCTTTCTTACTTACTTCTTCTTCCGTTCTTTCCCTTCTTATTCTTCCTATCTTTTATTTTATTTTATTTAATACTTTCATTCATTGCATATTTTTATTTTTCTAAATTTATTATTTTACCATTGGTGTTTAAATATTCTTATTCAACTGTTACATCTCTTCTGGTATTTTCTTGGTGCTTAGTGACTTGTTTAATTCTGATTGAGTAATATTATTTAAATCAATGCCAATCTTTTATATCTGTATTACTTTTGCATTGACATGAATTTATATTATCTCTATTTACCCACTCTCTTCCCCATTGTTCCTCTCTCTTCCTCATTGTTGTACATTTTGTACCATTGGCATGCCATGGCTTCTATTGTTTTCTCACTTACATGTTGTAGCTACCATGTAATTGAGACCCTTATTATTTGGCATTAACCTACCCATACTGTATTTATTTTCCTATCTTTATTTCTGGGTTACTCTTCTTCCCTTTTTCTTTCAGGATGGCCACCCGGAAGAGAACCGGAAGACGTTCACATGGGGAGACAGGCAAGTCCATCTGCACAATTTTTGGAGTAAAGCATCAGTTGAAACAACCCGTCCACCTGCACATCTCAGCATGCACCGAGGACCGTGCAATCTTTAAGTGTGGGGAGGTCGATACCGATCTCCATGGGTTAGTACATTTCTGTTTCAACACCAATGTTTAAATTTTCTTTGTTAAATTAGTTGCTGCATTTGCATGTTTAATTGCATGTTTATTTGATTTTGTACATTTAGTTACTACTTGGTTGAAGTAATATTTTCTTTTTCAAGAAATTTTTATAGTATTTCACTAATTTAAATTGAAAAATTTTTGTTAAATTTGTTTGAAGTTGTATTTGGAACATGGTTTTTGAGCCAAAGAACACACAACCTGTGAGATTTTGAGCTTATTTACATGGTTACATTATTTAACCATAAATATTTTATTCTTGTGTGTTTCCTCCTCTATGATTATAATCTATATTTTGTTCCAATCTATATGTCCATTATTTAGTGTATTTATATACTTGCATATGATTGAGGCCATTGTTTGATTTTAGCTCACTTATCCCAAATAAACCTACCTTTAAATCACCATTTTCAGCCACTTTGAGCCTTTTAATCCCATTTGTTCTGTATTTTACCACATCACTAGCCTTAAGCAGAAAAACAAAAGTAATATCCCAATTGAATCTTTGGTTAGCTTAAGATAGAGATTGTGCATCAACTAAGTGTGGGGAAAACTGTGGGAACATGGGTTAATAAGGGAATGTATCATGTCTCTAATCTATTTGAATATTGGGAATTTGGGAACCTACTCGTGATCTTATTCATTGTAATTGGATTTTAGAAATTGGCACGAGTGGACACAACTCCGTTCAACTAACCAGCAAGTGTACTGGGTCGTCCCTATAAAGCTCACTTGGCCATACATATATCCTTACTTTTACCTCAGCCCCATTACAACCTTGAAAAGACCTCATGATATTTGCATTGGTACATTAAATATTTGTTGATTGGTTAGATGAAGAACAAGGTTTAGAAAGCATGACTAGAGAAGAGTAGAGTGAATAACCCTATACACTTGAGAGACTAGAATGATATACACTACCAGTAAGGGTTCAATGCTTGATTCTATGTTCCCTACTTTCATGAGCTATCTTCTTACAAGTTTACTTGTCTTTTGTTGTATAATTTGAATTAGTAAAATCTTATTTATGTTTGTCTTGGAGAACTTATTTATTTTTAACCAAGTAGGTAGAAGCATTTCACATTTAGTTGCATTCATATAGATAGGATTGCATTTCATACTTTCTACCATTCCTCTTTATCTTTATAGCTTCTCTTGAGCTTAGCATGAGGACATGCTATTGTTTAAGTGTGGGGAGGTTGATAAACCACTATTTTATGGCTTATCTTGTGCTTAATTGAGTGGATTTTATCAACTCTTTACCCACTTATTCATACTATTTGCATGGTTTTACATTTACCTTCCTAATTATGTGCTATGATTGAAAACATGCTTCTTTGATCTTATATTTGCTTATTATTAATTCTCTCTTATTACCATTAGATGCCTTGATATGTGTGTTAAGTGTTTTCAGATAATATAGGGCAGGAATGGCTTGGAGGATGGAAAGGAAGCATGCAAAAGTGGAAGGAATACAAGAAGTTGAAGAAGTTGCTAAGCTGTCCAACCTGACCTCTTCGCACTCAAACGGCTATAACTTTAGTTACAGAGGTCCAAATGACGCGGTTTCATTTCGTTGGAAAGCTAACTTCTGGGGTTTCGATTTGATATATAATATGCCATAGTTGCCCTGATGCTAGGCGACACAAACGCGTGATTCACGCGGACGTGTTGCATCTGCAAACTTCAACCCGCGCGGCCGCGTGGGCGACGCCTCAGCGTCACTTGCCCGCGACCTGTACGGACCAGAAAGCACTGGAAGTGACTTCTGGGCTGTTTCTGACCAAGTTTTTGGCCCAGAGAACACAGATTAGAGGCTATAAAGTGGGGGAATACATCCATTCATCATCATGTTTTCATAATTCACTTTCCATGATTTAGGTTGAGAGAGGTTCTCTCCTCTCTCTCTTTAGGATTTAGGATTTAGGACTTCTCTTAGTTTTAGGAGTAACTCTCGATCCCAGGTTCAATATTCCTTTTACTATTTAATTTCTCTTCTATTTTTGTTTACTCTGAAGCTTTTATTGTGTTTGATTGATGTTGCCCAATTGGCTGTTGATATTGTCCATGTTAGAATTGACATTTTTATTTAATGATTTTTGAGGTATTTCAGTTTATGATTGTTCCTTTTTATTATTCCCAATCTGAAGACAATTTTTATTCTAGCAAATTTAGTTTCTTTTCCTTTTGGTCTTGGTTGAGAAATCAGTAACTCAGAAGTTATCTTAGCTCAACATAATTGACAACTGTTATCTTTGCTAATTGGACTGAACCTCAATAATCCCAACCTTTTCTTAGGAAATAAATAGGATTCGAAGGTCTAACTAATTAGTCCCTTGACTTTCCTTTGCTTTAGCAAAGGTTGACTAAGTGGAATTAAGATTCAACTTTCATTATTATTGATAAGAATAACTAAGTCTGGACTTCCAATTTCTCCTATCTTGCCAAAGGGTTTGCTTTACAGTATTTATTTATTTTAATTGTCATTTAAATTATTTGCCATATTTATTCCTCATTCTCAAAACCCCAATTTTACCTTTTTCATAGCCAATAATAAGAACATACCTCCCTACAATTCCTTGAGAAGACGACCCGAGGTTTAAATACTCGGTTATCAATTTTAAAAGGGGTTTGTTACTTGTGACAACCAAAACGTTTGTACGAAGGGATTTCTGTTGGTTTAGAATCTATATCTACAACGTGACTATTTTTATAAAATTCTTTACTAGCAAAAATCCTAACGTCAGTGGCTGAAGTGAAAAGGCAGGCAACTAGCCTCATACAAGCCAGTTTTATTCGAGAACTCACGTACTCGACATGGTTGTCGAACATGGTGATGGTCTAAAAGCCCAATGGCAAATGGAGGATGTGCGTTGATTACTCGGACCTCAACAAGGCCTGTTGACGTTGGGATTTTTGCTGGTAAAGAATTTTGTAAAAATATAGTCGCGTTGTGAGTATAGATTCTAAACCAACAGAAAATCCCTTCGTACAAACGTTTTGGTTGTCACAAGTAACAAAACCCAATAAATTTATAAACCGAAGTATTCAAACCTCAGGTAGTCTTCTCAAGGAATTGCAGGGAAGTATGATTTATTATTGGTTATGGAAAAATAGTGTTTGGGTTTGAAAAAGGTTTTAAGCAAGAAAAATAGATTGCAAGAATTAATAAATTAATAACTAATAAAACTCTTGGCAAGGTATGAAAACTGGAAGTCCTATCCCAGTTATCCTTATCAATTGTGATGAGAATTGGATTTTTCTCCTACTAAGGTAACCTCTAACTATGAAGGTAAGTCAAATGGATGGAATAAGTTTGGTTCCTCATGTCCTAGTCTTTCCTTGGAAAAGGCAAGAGTTATTGGAACTCGAGTTAATTCTTGAAGAATTCCAATTTTCAGTCGACAATGAGTTTGACAACTCAAAAGTTACCAATTAATCAATTAAAGCCAAGAATATAAAAAGCTAGATAAAAATCATACATCTGAAAATACCTCAAATTATATTATTTAAGAAAATCCTAACATGAATGGTGCGTAAGCCAAATAGGCAACATAAGTAATACAAGCATCAAAGTATCTGAAAGTAAAAGAGAAATACAAAGTAAAAGGAATATTAAACCTGATATGAAGATGAGATAAATCCTAATCCCAATAGAAATCCTAATCCTAAATCCTAAGAGAGAGGAGAGAGCCTCTCTCTCTAAAAACTATATCTAAACTATGAAAAGTGAAAATTATGAATGAATGATTATGAATGGATGCATTCCCCAACTCTATAGCCTCTAATTTGTGCTTTTTGGGCCGAAAACTGGGTCAAAAACAACCCAGAAATTGCTAATTTCGAAATCTGGTACGTACAGGTCGCGGGAAAGTGACGCGGAAGCGTCGTCCACGTGTTTGCGTGGGTTGAGATTCGCAAATGCAACGCGGACGCGTGAATGACACGTCCGCGTCGCCTAAAGTCAGAGTAGCTATGACAAATTATATATCGTTGCAAAGCCCCAGATGTTAGCTTTCCAACGCAACTAGAACCACATCATTTAAACTTCTGTAGCTCAAGTTATGGTGGTTTTAGTGCGAGAGGGTCAGGCTGACAGCTTTGCAATTTCTTCAACTTCTTGTATTCCTTCCACCTTTGCATGCTTCCTTTCCATCCTCTGAGCCATTCATGCCCTGTAATCCCTGAAATCACTTAACACACATATCACGGCATCTAATGGTAATAAGAGAGGATTAATATTAGCAAATATAAGGCCAAAGAAGCATGTTTTCAATCATAGAACAAAATCAGGAAGGAGAATGTAAACCCATGCATTTAGTATGAATAAGTGTATGAAAGATTGATAAAAATCCACTCAATTAAGCACAAGATAAACCATAAAATAGTGGTTTATCAACCTCCCCATACTTAAATATTAGCATGTCCTCATGCTAAGCTCATGAGAAGCTATAAAGGAGTGAAGAGGAATGATAGAATGTATGAAATGCAACCTATCTATATGAATGCAACTACATGCAAAGATGATTCTACCTACTTGGTGGAAAAGTAAATAAATCTTTCGAGAACAAATATGAACTGGATTTTACTAATTCAAATCACAAAATACAATACAAATAACTTCCAAGAAGAAGATAGCTCATGAAAGTAGGGAACATAGAATTAAGTAGTGAACCCTTACTGGTAGTGTATATCACTCTAGCTCTCAAGTGTCTAGGGTCAATTCTCTCAATTTTCTACTAATCTTGCTTTCTATAGCTTGCTCTTCATCTAACAATCAACAAAAATTTAATGCACCAATACACAAATCAAGAGGTCTTTTAAGGGTTGTAATGGGGTTAGGGTCAAGGTAGGATTGTATTTGGCCAAGTAAACTAAAATCTGAATCCTTAATTAACATAAACTTTTCCCACCTAACTTAAGACAACCCATATAATCACAATACAAGATCTAACTTCCCATTAACTGTGTTTTCCACATATTCATGCATCCTAAATTTGAGTTCAGTACATATGCATTGATACCAACACTTACTTTGGGGCATTTTGTCCCTTTTCATTATTTGCTTTTTTTCTTTTCTTTTTCACCTTTTTTTTTCTTTTTATTTTTCTCTTCTTTTTTTTATTATTTTTCTTTTATTTTTCTCAATGCATATGATTAAAGTATTGAATACAATAATATGTGCTCAACTATTATTTTGCACATTTTTCACTAAAATATACAACACCCAATTACTCAAACCAAATATTTTCAAATCCAACTTCCCCACACTTAAATCATGAGCACATTTACTACTCTAAGCTAATCAAGGATTCAAATTAAGGACATTATTGTTTTTCGCTTAGAGTTAGTAATGAGCTAAAGTAAAGAACAAATGGGTAAAATAGGCTCAAATTGGTTTGCAAAGGATAATGGAAGGGTAAGGCCATATGGGTATGTAATCTTAGTGAAACAAGGCTTCAATCATATAAGTGCATGCATACATCAAACAGTGGAAATATAGAATTAAGCAAGACAAATATTACAATTTTAGAGAGAATAACACACAAAAATAAAATATATTGGTTGATAAAATGCAACCAATCAAATAGGCTCAAAATCTCGCTGGTTTTGTGTGTTCGAGCTCTAAACTATGTTCCAAAATAATATTTCTTCATACAAATTTTTTTCAAAAAGTTTTTAATTTAAATTAGTGAAATACTATAAAAAGTTTCTTGAAAAAGAAAATATTACTTCAACCAAGTGGTAAAATATGCACAAAATCAAACAAACATGCAATCAAACATGCAAATGCAACAATAAAAAACAAAAATTGGTGTTGAGAAGAGACTAACTAACCCGTGGAGATCGGTATCGACCTCCCCACACTTAAAGACTGCACCGTCCTCGGTGCATGCAAAGATGTGCAGGTGGATGGGGGTTGTGGTTCCTCAGCCGGTGCGCGTTGTAGAGTCTTTCTCTTTACTCTTCCTAGTGGCCATCATGAAAAGGGAGAAGAGAAAGGGACATGAAGTCAAAGGGATAGAGCAGAGAGGAGGGTAGTACGAGTGATAATCATGCCAAGGTAAAGAAGAATGCCGTTAACACATGGGCGCGACTCCATGAAATCAGGCCAACAATGGAAACAGGGCATGATAAATTAAGGCAGTTAGATGCAAGATGTTTATTGGCATGCTGGCAAAGGCATGAGTAGCACAAATCAAGCATTAAAAGCCATAATGTATTATTAGTCATGAGAAACTAACAATAACGTTTGTATTGACAATTATATTCAATTAATAAAATATTGGAAAGGGTTTTGTGAAAAGCAGGTATTAGAGTAGAAGGATAGAATAATTAAAAATGCACAATGCCATACGGACTTTTTCACAAACACAAAGCATGCATATTAAATAAGGTATGGAAAGTATTAAATTGAACATGCAAGAACCCTTAAAAAATGATATATAATTGTCAAACAATTTCTTAACAATCCACAAGCAAAATAATGACCCAATTAAATATCCAACACCAATTAAAAGAAAAAAAGAAAGAAAAAGAAAAGAAGGAAGAAAGAAATAAGAAGGGAAAGAAAAGATTTAGATTTGGGGAAGAAAAGATAAGATATTTGGCTTATCTGAATAAGTTGTGCGGCGCTTGTGACGCGGACGCGTGAGTGACGCGTTCGCGTGGATAGCGCTTCTATGAAATGACACGACGCGTCATCCACGCGGTCGCGTGGATTGATTTGTGCCATTAGCGCGAGGGCAGCCTCGTGGTCGCACAACTCTCTGTTTGAAACTCATATTGCCAAATTGTAGGGTGACGCGGTCGCGTGGTTGACACGATCGCGTGGACGGCCTAAATTTGAAAAAGGCGCGGACGCATGGGGCATGCGTACGCGTGGTAAGGCTTGTGCAGTTAGCACAGGTTCAGCCCAGCTTCAGCTCAACTTTCATTCATACACCCTTTTTACGTCGATTTTGAGGCACGCGTTCGCGTGAGTGACGCGGACGCGTGGGAGGCATTTTTCGCAAATGACGCGAACGCGTCAGCAACGTGGTCACGTGGATCAATTTGTGCCAAAGGCACGCCTCCAGCCACACTTTTGCGTGACTCTCTGTTCAATTTATTTTCTTCCCAACGCACCTATGACGCAGACACGTTGGCGACAAAATTTTTTTTTTGATGCAGTATGCAGAATGCAATGCTTAATATGAAGGCTATGCATGATTCCAGGTTCAATAAAAATTCAAAAACATACTAAAATTAAAACTAAAAAAGGAACGATCATACCATGGTGGGTTGTCTCCCACCTAGCACTTTTAGTTAAAGTCCTTAAGTTGGACATTCTGGTGAGCTCTTTGTTATGGTGGCTTGTGCTTGTATTCATCCAAGAATCTCCACCAGTGTTTGGAATTCCCACAGCCTCCGGGATCCCAAACTAGGCGCAGAAAGCCTTCAAGCAAGCTAAAGAAAGTGACAAGGCCCCAAGAGTATTGATTTCTAGATTGAATCCCGGGGTCCCAAACCTTGCTTTTGCACCCGTCTTCTTGTTGATCATTATGATTCCATCCGGGTAGCAAGCAATCTGAATTCTCACTAAAGCGGCCAAACAACTTCCTAGACCCATTCAGTTGAGCTTTACACCAACCCTTGCATTTAAACCTTGAGCACACAACCATGTTGAACCTTGCTTGACAACTTCTACCACTGACCATCTCCCTCTTACGCTTAATGCCACAAAGGGCTCTAAGCTGACCATCCGTCTCCAGTAGCCCATATTCAAGTGGAATTAGAAAGCTAAGGGATATGAATTTTACCCACTTGAATGTTGTGAAGGATGATGGCAACTTAGGGGGAGGGGTTTCTAATGAACTTGCAAGCTCCACTCCCTTGTGCTCTTCTTTGACCTCTTCCACCTCTTTGCAAGCTTCTTCAATTTCAACCTCTTCCTCTTAGTAGCTTTCTTCTGATTTAATTTCTTCTTCATTGTTCACCAAGGGCATGGGAGGTTGTACTTCTTCTTCTTTAATCTCCATGTCAAGTCCAATGGGATAGGATTCAAATGTAGATAAGAATTCATTAATGATTGAATCCATCTCTTGATCATCCCCTTCAAAGTCTTCAACCATGAGATGCCTTGGAGGTTGTACACTGGTGCACGAAATTGCAATCACACTTTTGCAACCCCGCACAACTAACCAGCAAGTGCACTGGGTCGTCCAAGTAATACCTTACGTGAGTAAGGGTCGATCCCACGGAGATTGTCGGCTTGAAGCAAGCTATGGTTATCTTGTAAATCTTAGTCAGGATATCAGAAATTATCAGGATTGATTGTGAAAAGCAAAAGAACATGAAATAAGTACTTGTTTTGCAGTAATGGAGAATAGGTTGAGGTTTTGGAGATGCTCCATCTTCTGAATCTCTGCTTTCCTACTGTCTTCTTCTTCAAGCACGCAAGGCTCCTTCCATGGCAAGCTGTATGCAAGGGTTTCACTGTTGTCAGTGGCTACCTCCCATCCTCTCAGTGGAAATGTTCAACGCACCCTGTCA
>NC_029772.3:37724740-37726436 GCF_000817695.3 Arachis duranensis | reverse complement strand
GCGGTTCCAGTCATTCTCTGCTTATCTGTTAGTCACAGATTTGAGTAGAATTCCTGAACCATATTCCTTCCAACCTTTATTTCAAGATTGGTTAGAACTTCCCATCCTCTGTTTCGAATCTGCTCTTGGATCCCCGGATATTCATCTTCTTTCGATCAAATTTAACTTCCGGGATCACTGATCTCAGGCCCATTATTTTGTGATAATGGTCTTCATGTTCTTTGGTTAAGAACTTCTCTTGGTTCCAAAGATTCTTTGGATTATTCTCTTTCTTTCCTCTTGAATTGGTTTGTTTTCCCTTAGGAGCCATGATCTTGATGAATCTTGGCTCAGTGATCACGGAAAAGCACACCAAACTTAGAGGTTTGCTTGTCCTCAAGCAAAAGAAAGGAAAGAAGAGAGAGAAGAGGAGAGCAAATTTGAATGGTGTGGAGGAATGAGGGGGCCAAATGTGTATTTATAAAGTGGGGAGGAGAGATTTCGAAAAAAAGAAAAATTTGAAAGAAGATTTGAGAAGATATGGAAAGAATTTGAGAAAAGGGTGAGTTTTTGAACAAGATTTGGGATTGATTTGAGAGATTTGAAGAATGATTTTAGATTTTTAAAAATTTGAAAGTGAATGATGAAAGGTTGAGATGTATTTATGTAGAAAAGTATGGGTAAGAAAAAGGAAATTTGAAAAAAATTTGATTGAAAATCAAAATCTTGGTCCCCCCACCTTTCTGGCGTTAAACGCCCAGAATAGCACCCATTCTGGCGTTTAACGCCCAATTGGTGCCCCTTGTGGGCGTTTAACGCCCAGCCAGGTGCCCTGGCTGGCGTTAAATGCCAGAATTCCTTTATCACTGGGCGTTTTTCGAAAACGCCCAGGATGCTGCACACCTGGCGTTAAACGCCCAGAATGGTGCCCATTCTGGGCGTTTAACGCCCAAAATGGCACCATTCCTGGCGTTAAACGCCCAGAATGGTACCCATTCTGGCGTTAAACGCCCAGAATGGTACCCATTCTGGCGTTTAACGCCCAAAATGCCCCTTACTGGCATTTTTTCGCCAGTAAGCTCTTTTTCTCTGCTTTTTGAGCTGAATCCTTCTGTAACTCTGTGAATTCCTTCATTTTTGATACTTGCCTCTGTAAGAACAAATTAACTCTGTGAATTCCTTCATTTTTGATACTTGCCTCTGTAGGAACAATTCATGTGACCTTCTAATGACTGGGTTGCCTCCCAGCAAGCACTTCTTTACTGTCTTTAGCTGGACCTTTACTGAGAATCACTCAAGTCTCAGTTTTGAGCATTTCTGCTCAAAATTGCCTTCAAGATAATGCTTGATTCTCTGTCCATTAACAATGAACTTTTTGTTAGAATCCATATCCTGAAGCTCAACATATCCATATGGTGATACTCCTGTAATCACATACGGACCCCTCCAATGGGATTTGAGTTTTCCTGGAAACAGTCGGAGCCTAGAGTTAAAGAGCAGAACTTTTTGTCCTGGCTCAAAGACTCTGGTTGACAACTTCTTGTCATGCCATTTCTTTGCCTTTTCCTTATAAATTTTTGCATTTTCAAAGGCATTTAGTCTGAACTCCTCTAGCTCATTTAGCTGGAGTAATCTTTTTTCACCAGCTAACTGAGCATCCATGTTTAGGAATCTGGTTGCCCAGTAGGCTTTATGTTCCAGTTCCACGGGCAGATGG
>NC_029772.3:37723922-37724630 GCF_000817695.3 Arachis duranensis | reverse complement strand
ATCATCCAAGCTCTTTGCCCAATCCTTTCTTCGGGCCATCACAGTCCGTTCCATGATTCTTTTTAGCTCTCTGTTAGAGACTTCAGCTTGCCCATTTGTCTGTGGATGATACGGAGTTGCCACTTTGTGGCTAATTCCATATCTAACCATAGCAGGGTATAGCTGTCTATTGCAGAAATGAGTGCCCCCGTCACTGATCAGTACTCTGGGAACACCAAATCTGCTGAAGATGTGTTTCTGGAGGAATTTTAGCACGGTCTTGGTATCATTAGTGGGTGTAGCAATTGCTTCTACCCACTTAGATACATAGTCCACTGCCACCAAAATGTAAGTGTTTGAGTATGATGGTGGGAATGGCCCCATGAAGTCAATTCCCCATACATCAAATAATTCTATCTCTAATATCCCTTGTTGAGGCATGGCGTAACCATGAGGCAAGTTACCAGCTCTTTGGCAACTATCACAGCTACATACAAACTCTCGGGAGTCTCTATAGAGAGTAGGCCAGTAGAAACCACATTGGAGGACTCTTGTGGTTGTTCGCTCACTTCCGAAATGTCCTCCATATTGTGATCCATGGCAATGCCATAGGATCCTTTGTGCTTCTTCTCTGGATACACATCTGCGGATCATTCCGTCTGCACATCTCTTAAAGAGATACGGCTCATCCCTTAGGTAGTACTTGGCATCTGAAATTAATTTCTTTCT
>NC_029772.3:37718744-37720393 GCF_000817695.3 Arachis duranensis | reverse complement strand
GAGTTTCTGAGGATAAGGCATCTTGGCTTTATAGTCTTCAACCTTAGATGCTGCAGGTTTATTCCTTACAGAAGTGGTTGAAGAAGCCTTGTTAGAGGGATTACTGTCAGCACTCTCAGGTGTCTGATCCTCCCTTGGCGTCTGAACGCCAGGATTGGGTGGAAAATGGGCGTTTAACGCCAGTTTTTCCCCCTTTTCTGGCGTTTGAACGCCAGAACTGGGCAAGGAATGGGTGTTTAACGCCAGCTTTCCCTCCCTTTCTGGCGTTTGAACGCCAATAGTATTCCTCTCTGGGCTCTTACTGTCCTCAGAGGGATTTTGGATAGTGGTTTGGCTATCCTCTGTCAATTGTTCCTTATTTGGCCTTTTGCTCTTTTGAGCAGTGTTATTCAGTGTCTTCCCACTCCTCAGTTGAACTGCTTGACATTCCTCTGTTATCTGTTTAGATATTTGCTGTCTTGCTTGATTCAACTGCAGTTCTATGTTCTTGTTAGCAACTTTAGTTTCATGGAGCATCTCTTTAAATTCTGCTAACTGTTCTGTCATCAGGAGCAATTGTTGATTAAGCTCAATCATCTGTTCTTGAGGATTAGGATCAGTGACTACTGTCATGACTTCCTCTTTTGGAGAGAACTCATTGCTAGAGTACAAATGTTGATTTCTAGCAACAGTGTCTATAAGCTCTTGAGCTTCTTCATCTGCACTATGATAATGAGTTGAGGATTTAGCTCAAAGCTGCTTGCTTTGATGTGAGGTGTACAGATGCTACTCCCATATGCAGCTGTAATGGGGTTAGCATATGACCCCAGAGTCCTTTTGGACTGATCAATCCCACTTAGGTCCATAATGGATAAAGGGAAATGATATGGATTGCAAGTAGATAAAAATATATTTAATTTTTTTTTTGACTTAACCGAAAAATAATAATAAAAATAAGAGGAAAATAAATAAAAAAAATTCAAAAATCAAAAGAAAATAAGATCAAAGCAAATTGAAAATTGAATCAATTAGTTAATTAAAAAGATTTTGAGATTAGCAATTAAAAAGATATGATTGAGAAAATTTTTATGAAAAAGATTTGATTTTTGAAAAGAGGAAAGAGAAAAACAACAAAAAGACACCAAACTTAAAATTTTTAAAAAATCAAAGACTAATTTTCGAAAATTTTTAAGGAAAAAACACAAAGAGGACACCAAACTTAGAATTTTTTAAAGATCAAAAAGAGACTAAGGACATGCAAATTCGAAAAACTAAAAGAAAAGCAAAAAGCATGCAATTGACACCAAACTTAAAATATGAAACTAGACTCAACTAAAAGACTCTAAACCAACAAAAATAAAACAGTCCTAATCTAAGCAACAAAATAAGCCGTCAGTTGTCCAAACTCGAACAATCCCCGGCAACGGCGCCAAAAACTTCGTGCACGAAATTGCAATCACACTTTTGCAACCCCGCACAACTAACCAGCAAGTGCACTGGGTCGTCCAAGTAATACCTTACGTGAGTAAGGGTCGATCCCACGGAGATTGTCGGCTTGAAGCAAGCTATGGTTATCTTGTAAATCTTAGTCAGGATATCAGAAATTATCAGGATTGATTGTGAAAAGCAAAAGAACATGAAATAAGTACTTGTTTTGCAGTAATGGAGAA
>NC_029772.3:37718422-37718686 GCF_000817695.3 Arachis duranensis | reverse complement strand
AGATAAGCGTATGAAGATGCTTGGTCCCTTCCGTCTCTCTGCTTTCCTACTGTCTTCATCCAATCCTTCTTACTCCTTTCCATGGCAAACTGTATGCAAGGGTTTCACCGTTGTCAGTGGCTACCTCCCATCCTCTCAGTGGAAATGTTCAACGCACCCTGTCACGGCACGGCTATCCATTTGTCGGTTCTCAATCAGGCCGGAATAGAATCCAGTGATTCTTTTGCGTCTGTCACTAACGCCCCACCCTCAGGAGTTTGAAGC
>NC_029772.3:37718037-37718360 GCF_000817695.3 Arachis duranensis | reverse complement strand
TGAATCCTACTCAGAATACCACAGACAAGGTTTAGACCTTCCGGATTCTCTTGAATGCCGCCATCAGTTCTAGCTTATACCACGAAGATTCCGGTTAAAGAACCCAAGAGATATCTACTTAATCTAAGGTAGAACGGAGGTGGTTGTCAGTCACATGTTCATAGTTGAGAATGATGATGAGTGTCACGGATCATCACATTCATCCGGTTTAAGAACAAGTAATATCTTAGAATGGAAGCAAAAATGATTGAATGAAAAACAGTAGTAATTGCATTAATCCATCAAGACACAGCAGAGCTCCTCACCCCCAACCATGGGGTTTA